>NW_017297680.1:299054-313655 GCF_001594075.2 Trachymyrmex cornetzi
TATATATATATATCTAATCTGGAGACACTGGTAGTGTCTCGACGCTAAACTACGTAATATTAACTAAAATAATAAAAGTTTAATATTCTATATCCACGACGAGTGTTATTAAATTATTACAATTAGTTTATTGTTAGTTTATTTTTAAAAAGTAATAAATATTACTTTGACTTTGTCACAGCGTGTATACACAGTCCAAAGTATATGCAATTTTCTTTATATCAATACATTGCGTATAAAACAGATATGTACGACGCGGAGGCTTTCAAACTCTGAAAAATTAAATAATTCGCAATTAATCAATTTACTGTTCGGATCGATAAAACAAAACATTATCATCATTATTATTGCAAATAATAATAAAATGAATAATAAAATGTAAATTATGTTTATACTATCTTCAGTAATAACATATAATATAAAATAAGTAAGATACTCGAAATTGCTTTTACTTCTGATATACTGTTAACTGTATACATATCCTTAAACTATTGTCATGTTTAAAATTATTTAACTCTTCTCATATTGTATATACATATTTACATATGCATATTTAGAAAAAGAACAAATGTCTAATTTTAACTTGAAAATAAGGCGTTATAAGATACACTGAAGATGTCGCAGATATCAAACATAAAAAATGGAACATTTCTTAGCACTTCCCACAATAAAAACGACATTATATTAACATCAAATGTATATATTGCAAATTATAAAATTAATTATCAGAATGTGGACCATTATATCGATGATTTCTCCAACTATTGTCCAGGTGTTAAAAATTGTGAATTCACACATGCATTAATAGCATCGATAGCTTATATTTATATTTGGTCAACTAATTGTAAATTGTGTGCGTGCGTGCGTGCGTGTGTGTATGTGGTGTGTGTGTGTGTGTGTGTTGTAATGAGTGCTAGAACTATAATTTTTAATTCGCCCAAAAAACAATTAAAGAAATCATCGATATAATGACGTATTACCTGAATAATTATTTCATTTCATGACTATAGATGTCTATATTGCAGTATAAGTATATTAATTTATGTTATTAACTTGTGTAGCTATAAAAAGTCCATAATTTTAATGAAATCTTACATTTGTAAATCCTTCCAATGATAAATCCATAAACTTCCCCGCAGTAATCGTCAGACGTCTTTGTGATCTCATTATAATAAGTAGTAGAATGCGGCAATCCCGAGGCTTGAGAGTATACCAAACAGATTCATATACGGCATCGCCGATCGTTCTGCTCTAAAATGAGAGACAGGTACATGTGGATGAGATGTCCTCAGCGCGTGTGTTATACTATATTATCAGATAAGCAATCTCCTTATACAAGTCCAATCTTTTTATCAACATTCTAGTAGTAATTTGTTAAACAATTTTATATGGAAAAAGGAAAAACTGACTAATAATTTCGTATACTCACCTTATTACTCAGATATTCACCAGCAAAACAGAAGATAAATGCCTCTAAAGTGATAGCGATGTAAAAAAACATGGTCTTCACTACCATCCTGACTCCTTCATCTGTGCCCATCGACTGCAAGTCAAGAAAACGATCAGGAAGATGGTGCGCTATATAAGGCAGACATCTCAGACACACGGAAAGCAAGCGGATATCTCCCACCGTTGTGCAATTCGTGAGAGTTTTGTGTGAAGATAAAGGAGTTTGAGGATATCCGGTCAGTCTTATAACATTTCTATAGATGAATAAATAACTCGAAGTCATGCTAGTGCATTCACATAGAAATCTTTTAACTTGCTCTCTGCTTGCGGCTAGATAGTGTACATTCATGTTTATCATGTGGTTTGCGCGAGCATGTGAATCTGAAACCACTACCATCTCGAATACCACGAGGTACTCGAAATAAAAATGTATATAAATAAATACTAAAAATAAGAGTCTAAAAATAAATGTCATCATTTCTTTCTGATATTATAGATAAATAAAAGTCCACATTCAATGCGTGTGTCTGTGTAGGTGTTGCATAGATCTTTATACAGAGTGTCCAGTAAAGACCATAACAACGCTTAAGAGTAGATTCCTGAGATTATTTTAAGATAAAGATCCTAATACTCTAAAGTTGAGACTATAATAGTTTTTTAATTATAAACATTAAAATTAGCGAATCATGTCACCTAAAATTCGCGCGTTTAAGTATGGTTGTCATTTTGCATTGTACTGACCATACCGCACATATGTTAAACGCGCGAACTTTAGACGATATAATTCGTCGACTTTAAATGCTTATAATTCATAAACTATTACAGCTTCAACATTTTAGTACAGGGATTTACGTCTCAAAATAATCTTAGGAATCTACTCTTAAGTGTTGTTACGGTATTTATGGGACACTTTGTATAATATCTCCACGCACCATAACTTTTATAAAACGGTGCATTAAAAAATTGTCAAATGTGATACTTAAAGAAAATTCAAACAAAAATTTAATTATAAATATCAGTTACTCACAGTTACTATGAGGAATCCGATGCAACATATGATCAAAGTATTCGAGAAAAATTGCAATAAGGCAATGTGAGAAAAAAGATCCTCAATATTCTCCGAGAAAGCGATAATTTTATGATGTTTATTAATCAAACATCTGAATATAGTAGTGGGTAAATTATATTTATTATTCTTAGGGCAAATCTCTTCCACTTTCTGTTGCATAAGATCTATCTGCCCACCAATGTGTAGCATCTATATGTATTAATTATTTTATTATATAACTACTAAACAAAAGTATTCGCTTAAACAACAAATATTGCATATATACAATTTTTATAATACAATTTAAATAATACTAATTTTATAACGTATACATTTATTGATCATCAAATTAGAAAAAAATGCTGCTAAAATCCTAAATCTTAAATTGTTTTGCTTAAAAGCAATATTATCTTAAAATTATTTATCTTAAAATTATTATAGATCGAATAATTTTTATAATTTCATCCTTCATCTAGATAAATTTAAAACGAAATCATGTTTATTTTATCTAAAATATATACTTTTACGTGTAAATTAGCTTATCTAGATGATTTTGAGCTATCTAAGAGAAACACTGCTTAACAATTTGTCTTACAAGTAACCGCAAAAAATGCACACGTTTGTATATGTACGCGGTTTATAATAAAAAGAAAACAGATGGCCAAGCTGACCGTTTCAAACTTCTTTTAGGTACTACAACATCTTTAAAATAAATGGAAACGCCAAGTGGCCCGCAGTAAGGCATCAGAACGAAACAAAGCGTAGTTGCAAGTTGTCTTGTTCACCTCACTATTATATACGAGCAGAAACGTGAAACAACTGAAAGCGAATCCCACCCCTGCGCAGAGCTCAACATAAAAGCCGATGTTCGCATGCGTGAGGATCGTAGATCGAAAGCGCGAACGAATTACAGCGACACCGATGGATTTATGTAAAAGAGGGGATAAGGTTGAGATCTGCGGCCATCGATCACTGTATGGATCGAGAATCTGTCGATTCGGAACGTCTCACGCATGCTACCACTTACGCTTACGTTTTGTATCGTATCATGCGCTTTAACTTCTATTCTCTCCTCGCGTGCAATTTACTTTTCCTTCAGTGTTTTCCTTAAATTCTTGCGTCGTGCATTTATTACGATTTAAGTAACGAATAGAATAATGTTTTTATTTCTTTGAAAACTTGTAATTAGTTGAAATTAATAAATAAAATTTTCTTAATTGTTTGTTTGGTATAACTAATACTTCTGTCATCTTTTGAAGAAATAAGAACACTGGTTTATTTAAGTACTAATTAATTTCACTTATATTTCCGATATAATCTTTTTTCATCTTTTAGAATTGTGATTCTTGAACTTCTTTTCTTCTTCACTGATATTAATCAGAAAAAACACGATTTTGAATATATAGTTTCCTTGTAAATCGTCTCATACACACACGCACACGCACAACACACACGCACGCACGCACATACAGACGTATAATTATTACACGTGCATAATATTTATTGTAATTGCTTATTATTATGATCTTCGCCTATATAACTCTCCAAAAAGGATATATTTTTATTTAATAAAGTGTTTTTATTTTACAGCGAGGATAAGAGAAATTACTTCTTATTATTATAATGAATTACTTCTAAATATTATAGAAATTAATCATACATTATAAAGTTATAGAAACGGTATACCAGTATTCATAGTTGGTCTTTATTTTAAGACTGTTTTAAATAATGCCTTAAGATTAATATGACGCTACGTTTGATTTATAACATCAAGACGGTTTTAAATAAAAATCGACTATGAATATCGATCATAAGTATTGCAATGTATCAAAACGTAAGTAGGAAAATTGTAAGCGTTGTTGATTGCACTCACCAAAGTAACCATAAATGCGTCCAGCATACCTATGGCGGAGGCAACTGCCATTAAGTGAACGAATTGCACGCACTCCACGATCTCGTAGATTGGGGAATTGCAAAATTCGAACGGCAACTCCATTTTTATCAACAATTCTCGACAACTACCGTTGGTCTGTTTGCGAAAGTTAATAGACGCGGTACTGTAAAGCAACACCGCTGTAGAGTAAACACCGATGGTCACTTTTGAGCAGCGATGCGCAAGGACCGCCTTGTCGATCATAGCGTACATGTTAGAATACTCGCTCCAGTCGTTGGACATCGCCGTTAGAATATCAATGAATAATCTGCAATGTAATACCTTGCAACACGTTGCAATACTGCCTGATCTATATTCACGACGTAACGCAACAAATATATACTTCCATTAGCTCGTGAAAACAAGAAAATCATAAACTGTGAAATCTCGATTGCCGAGATAATTTTCTCGCCTCTCTTCATCAAAAAAAGAATTTTCTAACTGTAAAATATCTTTGAATTGCTGCACCATATTATCAACATAATAAAAAAGTTAAATAATATTATATTTTGTGTTATAAAATATAATGTTTTAACTTTTTTATAGACGTTATATTTAAATTGCTAGATTTTAAGGGCAGTATTCGTAGTCCGTTCTTATTTTAAGACCGTCTTAATTTAAGTAATGTCTTGATTGAAGATGCTAATACGGCTTCCTGATTGATTCATGACACCTTAAGACTGTACTTCAGAGTTAAGACGATCTTAAATATAAGATCCGTCTATGAATACCGGCCTAAGACAACCTTATTGCTTGGCAATCGATGCATTTTTTTCGCGCGAATCATTATTATCTTTAATTCTCGTAGAATCAACCTGAGAATATAACGTTTTATAAAATTAATATGTTATAGGAAACACATACCGGTTATTAACCCACAGGACAACCAGCTTGAAGAAAAGAAGATTGTACGGCAAAGTAGTGCTTAAACCATCTATCAAATTCGGCAGTTCCTTGATACTAAAGTGTATCAGAAGATAATGATACTGGAAGATCAGTCCTATTCCCATCACCAATGTCCAAAGCAATCTGAAGAAAATCGAGGAATTCGGCCATATTCCAGTAAGACGGAGGCCGATTTCGACCGGTCGACTGATAGTGCTAGTCGGTATCATCTCGCATAAAAATCCACGTTTTTTTATCTCTTTGTTGACGAAGCCGGACAAAACGAGCGTAAGTTCCTGACGAGACTTTCGTATGTTCGCTGCACGTACTTCTCAGAGAATAAGCTTCAAGATATTAACATGAAGATTGAATGCGACCCCACCTTAAAGGCCGCCAACCAATCGCGAACGTTAAACGTGTATTTTCGTCACGTGCTTAGGAATGCAGAAAAAAAGTTACTACGATCGAACGATGATTGCAGACCTCGACGGATAAAGAATCGACGAGAGCTATTTCATCGTTTCCCGAACAGAAAAATCGCCTGTCGCCGTTATTGCAGGTGATTTACTTTAAATATGCAAGGAAATATTATAGGGAAGAAGTTACAACGCGCCAGTGTAAGAGCAAAAATCACCAGAGTGACTATCATCAATAGAAGTTTCTGAGGAAAGTACCGAACATAAGTTTTCGATCATGGTACTAAATTTTCGCGAATGATGGGTTGATATACATAAGGAAATGCAACAGGCAAAAAATAATTCAACTTTGTATGTAATTTTCGTTCAGATGTATACGACTTAGAGTCGGGAGTCTAAGACCGCCAATAATACTTCACTACATATAAGCTGATATGTATACATTGTTACGGATCCACATCCATTTTGGACAAGAGAATTTATATAAGTATTTTAATAGAACTTTGTACTATGCAAATAATAAATACGGCAAGGTAAATGTTGCTTTATGTATTTTTAAATTACAATGATATTTATACATATATATCCTTATACGTCTTGTTCTCGAAGTTTATAAAAAGTATGAAAGGACAAGTGAGTAAAAAACATAGGAAAATAAAATATTCACGTAGCACATAATAACTTAAAATTAAATAATAGACGTATATAATATGCAAACATATATATATGTTTATATAGACTTCGCAATTGATATCCTTTTGTTGATCAAGACATTGCAAGTAGCACCGACACGTAAGAGGCAGAAGCTTTCAAGATCTGAAATATATAGAATCATTTTATATTAGAAAACAACAATCCACACTTCCACAGAAGACAGCATTTTTATATCTTACAGATGCAAAAACTTCCAACGATAAATCATTAAATTTTCCAATTGTTAATGTCAGTCGTTTTTGTGATCTCAATATTAAAATCAATAAATTTCTACTTTCGCTGGGTTTTGCATCGTACCAAAGAGCCTCGTAAGCTGCGTTTGCGACTGATTTGCTCTGCAAAAATAAAAAAGAAAGCTACCAATATTTAAGATCGTGCTGTTCACAAGATAAAATATTTAATCAAGTCGTTATAGATTGTGAAAAATATCTGCTCTCTGAAAATTATGTTATTTTACTGAAATGTTAATACAATAAAAATTATCTGCATAGTTAAAATCTATTTATATGTATATCACTAATTTTTATAGCAAAGTATTTAATTTAAACCTTATTGCTAAGATATTCTCCAGCAAAGCAAAAGATGAACGCCTCCAAAGTAATAGCGATGTAAAAGAATAAAGATTTCAACAACATATCGAATCCTTTGTTACCTTCAATCGACTAAAACGTTGAAAAAAAGGTTTTATTATATTATATGTACATATTGAATATTTATAATTTGTTTTTAAATATATTGTTAATTTAACACTTTTTTATTTAATCTTTTATATATGTATATATATGTTACTTGTTTGACGCGAAATATTTAATAGACTTACTATCAAGATGACAAATGCTATGCAACATATGACAAGCGTGTTTGTAAAAAACTGCATTAATGCAATATATGAGAAAAGATTTTCGATATTATCTGAGAACGCAATGACATTTTGATGCTTGCGGATAACAGCACTCTTCGCTTCCTTATATTTATATTCATAGTCTTTTGAGAAAAGTTCGAACAACCCTTGACACACAATATCTATCTGCCCGCTTATATGAAATATCTAAAAGTCCAAGATGTCACATTATGAAGACGAACAGAACGTTTTCCTACTATCGTGCGTAAGTTCGATTTTGCACACGCATTTGCGTGTGCAAAATCGAACTGTGAGCACGATAGTAGGAAAAATAGTATACGATACTCGTGCGCTGCGTAGATGTTCCCACACTCGCTTTTTTGTCACCCTCGCTTCGCTCGGGCGACAAACTTCGCTCGTGTGGGAAACACCTACTTTGCGCACTTGTATCGTAATGTACTATTGTAGATACAAATAGCTAGCAAATTTTCGCAATAATACTACCCCCAATCACAGTTTATAAATCAATCTATAAATCCTGAATATTTAGATAAAATAATTTAGACTTTCAAAATCAACTTACGTATGTAAACTTATTAATTTAAAAAATCATCACATTTACATGCTACGAATGATATTTAGTATTCGTCTTAAAACTAAGTCAGAAACTTACCAATGTTATAATCAGTGCATCCAGCATCCCAATTACCGAAGCGTTGCTCAATAATTGTACAAATTGAATGAACATGACGATTTCGTAAACAGGAAAAAATTCATGAACAAAAGGGAATTCCATCTTAAGAAAGAGCTCTCCTTTGCCGGATTCACTTTTAATGCTGTTAAATTCCATTATAACGGAAACATAAACCACAACGGCAATCGAGTATACTCCGATAATCAACATCGAGCAACGATGAGAAAGAGTTGCTTTATTCGTCATAATGCGTACATCGAAAGCGACGGCATCGCAGTTGTGCCAATCTCGTGACATCGATGTCAAAATATCGTTAAATAATCTGAAAAAATTGTTACTATCGTATATCATGTAACAAAATTAGTTCCGATTAGAGATTACAAAGTAAAAAAATTGTAATTATGTAAATTTTTTTATGTACATATATGTATATAAAAACAAGATAAATAATTCCCAACTACTTTTTCCCCGTCAACTTTCTACCATAAAAAACCATGTTGTACATTGAATAATTGTTTTAAGATACATAAAAATTCAATTTGCATCAAAGTATATAAATGAGTTTCTTACCTTTGATTCTGCCATAGGATAATTAGTTTTAAACAGAGCAAGCTGTAAGGCAGCGTGGTACTGACGCTGTCTACCAGATCAAGAAAGTTAGCAGTTTCGATGCAAGCGACGATATATTTAAATTGAAATGTTTGAGCGAGACCCAAGGAAATTGTCCAAAAAGTCCGATATAAGATGTTGTGAGATCCCGGCCAAATCCCGATAGCCCGCAGCCCGAACTCAACCGAAGGGCTTATAGTTGTTTTAAGACCCATTTTAACTTCCGATTATATAGCAGGACGACCCTGTGTGACGGTGTGTTTGACAGTAAGCTTCTCTTAATACCTCTAATAGCAGTCGAAAAGTTATCACATTGTTACTGATAGTTCGATACGACGTATAAATCTTACCACTTGCCATGCAACGTTGAATAATCCTGAAGGATTCTAGAGGGTTCATCGTCCAAGTATGAACCCAGTGATCGTCGATCGGTCGAAATTATTCATCACACATATACCTAGTATATCGTAAGAGAAGAAGAAAACTACGCGACACTATGATTTCAGGTTTGCCGAAGGGAAAAAATAAATCATAGGTAATAAGTTTTGTACTCTTCCATGTCGAGTGTCCCCTGCAGGTGTGCAATTGCAATATTATTTGCTTTAAAAATGCAAAAGGCACGTTTCGGGTAAGCTTATGCATCATGATGCGCTACAGAGTTATAATCGAAAGTAAGCGTGGAGCAAGGGAGGGAGTCGAATATCTTTGATACAACCGATGCACGAAGCATGACGCAGTGTTCTGTGTTCAGTATTCGAGAGTGAAGATTTTAAGTTGCTTTATATCTAGTGCTGTGTATGCTGTGTTTTAAATAACATTTTTTTACTTTATAACAATTATTAATCAGTAAGTTTATTTTTTCAGAGAGAGAAAGAGAAGTTTTGATTGTGCCTCTTTTTCTTCTCATCTTTTTATTAATCGAAAAATTTATGACTATTCTGAAAACAAAATTAATAAGAAATGAAAAAGTTAATTGCATAAAAAAGTGCTTTTACATAATATTTATGTATAACATTTATATATATGTAATTTTTTTCTACTTTTATTTAAGGTAAACTCAATTCGAGATGTTTACTGCAATGATTTAATTTTTAAGAAAAAGATCCATATTTATATAGGGTTTTAATAATTTTTTGTACATTTTTAATATATGGCGTGTAACATCAACACACATAACGATACTGATACTTTCGGAATTTAAAAAAGGAAAAAAAACGTGATATCAACACATTATTTAACAATTAAATTTCATGCTTTTGTAATTACGGGAAAAAAGTTAGCATAAAATAAATGTTAAGTAACAAGAATATGAATTTTTTTATTAACTGTAAAGATCTTGTTGATTAATAAAAGTTATCAATTAAGTTACGACAGTGATGTTTAAATCGTAATGCTTAAGTATACTTAATGTTCATTTCTTCGCATGAATCTGCTGTCCATTTCTCATCCCACTTACATCAACAAATTCCAAATCGGAATTATTTTATCCTTGTTGCTCACCGAATGTTAAACAAGGATAATAAAGACCAACTGGATGGTTAGTCTTCAAGATCAAAGTTATCATAACAAAATTTTATAAACTATTTCTTTACAATTATTTTCACATATACCTAGATTCACAAGTCGATTTAAAGTCGATTGATTTTTAAAATTGTTTGATTTGATAACTACTAATTTTCTATTAAGCTTCGAAAGAAGATCGACATTTTATCGATGCAGCATTGATAAAACCATTGATCTCCTTAATGCAGCGTTGATAAAATGTCGATCTTCTTCGAAGATCAATAGAAAATGTAGTCGATATCAAATCAAACGGTCTGAAAAATCAATCGATATTGATTTGATTTCGATTTATGAACCAGGATATCTGATAAATTTTCTCAATACTCTAAGAGCTCCAGCAAAATGGCTGACTTATAATCTTAAGACAATGTCTTACGATCAAAGTCTTTTGTCTTAGTAACACACAATATTATCTTGTGACTCAATTAGTCTTAAAAGTGTATATACATATACACCTTTGATGTGACATATATATATCTTTAAAACTTGAGTCGCAATTAAGACAGTTATTGTACGTTACTAAAGACAAAATACTAAGGTCATAAAGATTATAAGTCAGTCATTCTGCTAAAGCCCTAACCGTACAGGTTTTAACTATTACATATTTTTTAACTCATAATTTTTATTCATTTTTAATACTTTTTCTCACAACTCAAACGCAATCAAAATGAATCTGCAATTTTACATCACAGCTAACAGTATCTTTGAGCAGCTGCTTTTAAGCAGTATGTAATATGTAGACACTATTATGAATAGTCACCGTATAATATCGATAAAAATATCGATTGAAGTCAGACACAAATTATTTTGCACTTACCCAATATACAGGATGTTCTGTAAAGATCGTAGCAGCGCTTAAAAGTAGATTCTTGAGATCATTTTGAGATAAAAATTTTAATACCAAAATGTCGAGTGTTTTATAGTTTTTGAATTATAAGCACTTAAAGTTATCAAATCACACCGCGCGCCTAAAATTCGCGCATTCAAATGATACAACGGAAAATCCAATTGCAATTAAGCGCGTGAACTTTAGGCGGTATGATTCGCTAACTTTAAGTGATTATATTTCAAAAATTGTTATACCCTCGACATTTTGGTATTAGAATTATTGTCTCAAAATGATTTCAATAATCTACTGTTACGTCCTGTAGACGCCACGATTATTTTCTTTCGAAAGACTCGACCCCACGTCACGACTACGGTTGGCGTCTGTGAAAGTCGAGTGGAGTCCCCTAATAACGGTTTGAAAAAATTAGAGGAACTGGACAATTTCCTCGAAAACTCATAAACCCCAAACAACCCGGAAAGAATAACAACATTAGTGCAGGGCTGAAAAGCGACAAGATGATGAAATACACCCTAAATGTACTTAAATCACGCAATAATGAATACCCAAGCTGTCGCTCGAGGCTGACCAGCAATTTCATTTTAAGAAAAAAACAGGCGCCACGTCGCGCCAAAAGTCGTAAAAAGCATGGGACAATTTCCCATGCTATCTAGCGTTATCTAAGATCAGACTTGTGACTGACAATGATTACCCTGCACGCAAAATTAGCTGTACATGGTAACCGACTGTTTACCTAGCCATATTTTCCGAGAATAACAGAATTCGTCATTCGCCTGGAGCTATCTAGTCGCTTTAAAGAAAAACGTAAATTATCCTTTTCTTTTTGAAACCCCTCTAACGATGCACTTTAGATCAACAACGATAGGACTTTATAAAAATCGTAAATCTTGCGCGACACTGCAACTAACAACTACATCCTAGACAAAGGACACTACGCCCTTTTTTTCGAGGTATAAATAGAGGTCCCGCGGAAGCGCAGAGCGTCAGTACGAAAGTCAAACTAAGACGGTTCACGTCAGTGAAAAACCACGTAAGTTCGTGTCAGTAAACCCGTTCACGCCAGTTTTAATTTGTACTCGAGTGCATCAAATCATTATTGGGATCAGTCAGTCACTGCTCACTGGATTACTCTCCTGGTCCTCCTGCGCGGACTGTGGGCTTCCTTTCCATCAACCACCAACAGCTACCAGAGGTTTCGTGGACCAAGTAACTACGCTCGGCTAATTAGTAAGTCAGCTTGTTATTCCATACTCCATATATGTCCCCATATGGGACCGTATATATAACCCCTCGGTCTTATTATAGTGAGCGTTCGTAGTTCTTCGAAGAAGACACGGGGACGAGCCCCGCATGTCAGACGGAGTTCACGGGGCCATCAGCCAGATCAAACAGAACCGCCACCGCCGACCAATACTGAATATCTTGATATTTCTTATTCGCCGGTTTCCGCAGATAACACACAACCCCTTGACTTATCCACCCTCTCCATCCCTGACCCTGCAATCCGGGACATTCGAGCCTATTCTCCTCCCTCAATTCAAGAACGATTCCCTCCCTCTCCTTTTCTAAACCAGCTCCCAACTCCTTTTCCACTCCAGTCAGGCCCCTCACAAGTTAAGTGGGAAGAGTTATTTCGATTCTACTCTACCGCCTCTAACGAAGCGGATAGAGTAGTCACCGTATATATTCCAGGAAATTCCACCCCCTATAAGGTTCTGTATAGATACCTAATTCCCTGCACTTTCCTAGCCAGCAGTTCCCAATAGCCCTATCCTCCTATTCTCCTATTCACCCCTATATACACGCACACATATAGTAACAATTTTTTCTGTATTTAATCTAGGTCCATATTTATGTAAATCGCGATACATCACACACACACACACACACACACACACACTCACTCACTCACTCACTCACTCACTCACACCCCGCAACAAATTCGTTAAGGTTAGTAATATTTTTTTTAAGTAACCTTTGACTACACACATAATTTTATATAATTGACTCTGCTCTTTCTCGCCGTCCAACGAAGAAATAGTCTTTGATATCTTTTAGACGTTTTACATGATATTTATTTTGTCATGACTATATATTTTGTAATTTTATTTAATTTATAGTTCATCCAACGTTCAAACATTATGTACTAATTTAAAATTTTGTGATTTCAATTGACTGATAAAGACTCAGTATAGTCGAAACGTTCCGTTTGGTATCTTTATGTAACATCGAATATTAATTTGTGAAAGTAATGTGAAACATTATACTATTTTAAATTAAGATTTTTCTTCGCTCGTTTTTTTTTATCTATCTACTTTTTAGTTTTGTAAAGATAATGATTTTCTATTTAGTTGTAACTTAGCTCTAAACTTATTTTATGAATAAAAATCTAAGTTTTTTTTATATTCTACATAAATATTCTTTCTAGCTTCGATTTATTTTAAACCACCACTCGTATCCCGTTCCTTTTAATACCTAAAATCGCACGTCGTCCAGTCTCAGGTCAAAAGAATTAAGTTCCTTGACCCAAAAGTAGGACCGACGTTCGCACTGTCCATCGGAACAGATGTCATAGCGTCCTTTCAGGACGTTGACTCATATTCCGGAACCGTAAAAAGTGCGTTCGACTCACAGGTGTTCGCCACCGTGCGTATATCTGTAAGACTGACAATGAGTCTAACTGTCCTTTCATACCCTCTCCATTTTCCTTCATTGTCTCCTTGATCAAATTTTTCAGGATTTGGATGTAACACTACCTTTAAGCATTGTTACGGTCTTTATGAATACCCTGTATGTAATAAAAAAATAGTAATAATATATAATATAAACAATTTAATTATTCTTTTTAAATTGACACATAGGAAAAAATATGTAGATATATATACATATACATATATATATATATATATATATATAATATATATATTCAAACAAAATCTTGAAAATTTAAACATTTTATTATCAATATCGATAATAAATTGGTACATCACGTATTGTCTACATTCAACTTGCATAATTATTATCGTATCATCATAGATATCGACAAGCAAGGACTGATAAAGAGTTTCTATTAATATATTTAGCTACACACGTAATGGGCATCTAAACATATTGGCCCACAATCTTCGAACTTCAATACATCGCGTGTAATAATGATATATATGAAACAGAGGCCTTTAAAATCTAGAAAAATTATATCAAATAATAATATAATGAAAAAATACAAGAAAATAAATTTATAAATAAATAAACTGTGTTAAATATAAAAATTGAATATTTCTATGCAAATGTACATATCTCACAAAGAAGGGACTCAAATGTTTCCCTTCGATTTTAACGAGCTTTTAATACGTTGTTTTATGAAATGATGAAAATAAGAAACACATATTTTTTTATACGTGCTCTATCAGTACATCCTTTAAAAAAGTCGGTTTTTTATTTTGAAGTAAATATTATAGGAATTATAAAAGATAGAAAATAAAGTTTGAAATAAAAGTTGAATAGTTTTTTAAGAGTACTTAATAATCATAATTTAAAACATCTTTTAATTTTTTATTTTTTATAAATAAAAAAATTTTTTTGTTTAAACAATTTTTTAAATT
>NW_017297680.1:313754-326131 GCF_001594075.2 Trachymyrmex cornetzi
TCTCTCTCTCTCTCTCTCTCTCTCTCTCTCTCTCTCTCTCTCTCTCTAAGAAAAGAAAATTAATTTTTTTCTGAAAGGTGTTTCATCTCTTAAAAATGCGATAGAGTTTAAACAATATATGTTTCTTATTTTTTGTTTATAAAATAACATATTAAAAGCTCAATAAAAATCAGAGAAGAACACTTGGATCCCTTCCCTATCAGTTAAAACATTGTCTTGAAAACATTGTCTACTAGAAAATTACTTAGTAATTAAAAAGTATATCACGATTTCTTTTGGAATGATGACAGTGTTGTTCCACATCAAGACGAGAATTTTATTAACAGAAAGTTCAGCGTTGAAATCTTACACTCGTGAATCCCTCTAGTGACAAGTCCATGATCTTTCCAGCCGTGATGGTAAGCCTTCTTTGTGATCTCAATATTATAAACAGGATGAGCTTGCACTCGTTTGGTTTGAAGTCGTACCAGATTGATTCATACGCCGCATCGCTAATCATTTTGCTCTGAAGAAAAATGTCGCAAAAATGCGTTATCAGTGAGATAAATGACTAAATCGATAAAACTTCATCTATGCAGTATACAAAGAGAAAGTTTAGACACATTTCGACTGTACTATAGAAGTTATAAAAAAATTAAATTATTAACAGAATGCGTTCTATTTAAATAATTACGGAAGTATTAAAATTTTTTAATCCCAGTAAATATAGTAAATATAAATAATAAAATAATAAATATGAATGTTGCATAACATAGATGTAAAATGGTGTATATTTAAACATAACATTTATGTCTGTGTTTGGGATTATTTAACATAACAAGCACTTTTTTAGTTTGAATATGACATATATAATTAGTACGGATGCATTGCAACACATTCACATTGGAGGGGAAAAGAAGATTTTATCTTTTTTCTTTGTTTAAAAATGTGTTTTGTTTTAAATTGTTCCATGATGAAAATGCAGTGTAACATTATTTAAAATCGCCAGACACGTGTAACCGAATTACGTAAATTAATGTCAATGCAAATCAAATATAAGGATCTCGCTTGTGCATTCCGACCTTGGCACTGAGATACTCTCCACAAAAGCAGAAGATGAACGCTTCTACCGTAGCAGCCATGTAAAACACAATAGCTTTCATTAATGACGAGCTATCAATCGTATCCGAGTCTTGCGTACTTATTGACTGCAACATAAATCGAACTACAATATAAATTGTTACCATTCTAAGACGCTGATTCTCTTCAGTTTTGGCAATCAATTATGTGCTTACTGTTACAATCATAAAACCTAAGCAACAAATTACTATGGAGCTTGACAAGAATTGGATTAGCGCTATGTAACAGAAAATTTTTTCGATTTGATCCGAAAAGACAATAATCTTCTGATGCTTGCCGATCAATTCCTTCATGATGGAAATAATAAAACGTTGGTTGTTTTTGTTGGGAGAAATGTCTCTTAATGCATCACACAAAATTTCTATCTGACCGCTCGCATGAAGGATCTACAAAAATGCACTTTCTATAAAATCATAGAAAAAATGTTCCACACCATTAGAGATAACAATTAATTGCGCAATTATTAAATAGAAAAAGTGACAGATTATGAAATTAATATGTTCAACTCTAGGTAATTCGCTAGTAATAAAATTTTACATGCTGACAAAAAACATCAAATTTTTTTCCTTTAATTATATACATAACATTGGATTATAGGATGCTGATATTTTTTCTGCTCTTTTTAATGTTGTAGAAAAAAACTTTCTAAATATGTCGTTAAAAATACAAAAACATTTATCACATAATATTGCCTGGTTAAGTAGGTGCAGCTTAATGATATTTTTAATATATTAAGATATTAAGAAAAACTCTTTTTTACAGATTGCACTCACTAATGTGACGATTAGAGAATTCAGTACGCCAGTCGTGGCAGAAGATGCCAATTGATGAAGAAACTCAAAACACATAACGAGCTCGTATCGAGGTGACTCGTCACTCTCAAACGGGAGCTGTAGCTTAAGCGTAAACTCACGAGCAGGCATCTCGACTCCATCAGTGTCATAATCATTACTATGGGACACGAGCACGCCAATACCGTAGGAAAATGCTGCGGCCGAATGAAGTCCGATGATCACGTTGGAGAAGTGCCGCGACAGATTTGCCTTGTTCCTCATGGTATGCACTCCACTGATAGCGACTTCCCTCCAATCTGCAGCCATCGCAGCTAGGATGTCGTAAAATATACTGCGGCAGTTTATTCTATTCGAGAATTGACTAAACGATTCACACTTGTAAGATGAGAATATAATAAGAACAAGAAGAGGATGAGTTCCAGAAAGACAGTAGATAAAAATAATTTTTCGTGTAAATATAGCTTCATGTAAAATCGATTGTACGTTGACAATTATTACGATAAAATAGTACAATACATACTTATATGGCCATATAAATTAACTGGTTAAACTAAAGACAATTGTAAGAAAATATTGAATAAATCTACTGCATCTTCTTTCTTACAAATTTTGAAAATTGAGGTTTTTATCGTAGATAGAGGACATTAATCTCTATTTTATAGAAATATTGCTATAAGAATCGTGACTTTCAAGATTAATTTGTACAAATAAACTCAGTTTTTATCCTCGACGTAAAAGATGTTCTCTTACCGACTATTCAACCATAAAATAATCAGTTTCAGGAACATCACGCTGTATTCCATAGTGACACTCAAACCGTCCATCAGATGTGACATGTCGTCGGTTCCTAAGTGAATAATAATCCACCAGTACTGAAAAGTCTGTACTATACCAGTGGTCAATATCCAAACACCCCGAAAAAACAGCGCATACGACGCATTAGGCCAAATCCCGACAAATCGAAGACCGATTTGCACTGAAAGAGCAACAGTGCTTATAGCCGTCATTTTATCGCGTCTTGATACGTCCTTTACACCAAAATATACCAATATCCGTTCATCAATTTATATTTATTATTATATAAAATTTGGCCAAGAATTCAATAACAACAATATCCAAAATGTAACTTAGAATATTCGTCGATACTACTAACGTATAGCCACGGATTAAATATCGGAGTGAGTACAGATCTAAAACGACTCTAGAACGGCAAGTTGATTACGCAAGGGTCGCCAGACGTAGAAATAATCACCGATCAATTGTAACTAATTGAGAATAAGAATGTTATAACTGCTTATACTGAACATAGAGAGGGAATTATATAAAATTGCAACGATCGAGCGATAATTACGACGCTTACAATATACGATTGTCTTATTCTGTAAAAAATATTGCCGGTAGAACAAATTGCTAACCTGAATAATGTAAGAAACGATTTTCCTCTACCTTCGCGGGAACAACCATGGATCTAGAATAATAGTTCTTTGAAGAAATGTTAAAATATGTTAGAGAAAACGCAGATCATATACGCGTAAGTGCTTCCAAATGTGCAGTAATTAGCGACGATTTTTCATGGAAGAACAATAGTATCATATATGAGGTTTCCAAACTTTTTATTTTTCTTTTAATAAATTTTTTTTTGTCGTAAAAAATATCGCCGATAGAACAAATTGCGAGCTTGAATAATATAAGAAACGATTTTCCTCTACCTCCGCGGGAGCAAGCACAGATCTAGAATAATAGTTCTATGAAGAAACGCTAAAACATATTAAAAAATCGCTCTTTTCTACGAAAAAATCATATACGCGTAAGTGCTTCCAAATGTGCAGTAATTAGTGACAATTTTTCATGGAAGAACAGTAGTATCATATATGCGAGGTTTCCAATTTTTTTATTTTTATTTTAAGGAATTTTTTTGATAAATTCGAAATTATTTATCTTAATAATAAATCAAGTAGTATAAATAAAATCTTTTCTCTGTGATAAATTTAATAATAAATTTGTTTTAATAACAAATCTGGTATTACACATGAATTATTTTTCTTAATTCTTATAGCACATTAAAATTTTCAAATATTTTTATATGTTCTTGTATCTTCTGCTTTATTTTTCTGTACAGTTCTATCGATATACTTCTTTTAGATCCTTTATTTAACGAGAAAACGACGATCAATGCTAGAATATAATGTTTTAAATCATAATAAAATTATATTAAATAAAGTTTTTTCACTTTAAGTATCACAGGATTAACTAAAATATTATGATAAAGTTATTATCATTTGTGTACTATATACACAATATCTACAATTTCTACTATTACATTGATACAATTAATTTATAAAAAGAAATAAACAATACCTTCTAACAGTGTATATACGTAGTTCTAACAATAAGTATATACAATTTCTTCAGCATTAATATTAATACATTGCGTATAAAACAGATATATACGATGCGGAGGCTTTCAAACTCTGAAAAATTAAATAATACGCAATATAAATCAGTTTACCGTATATATAGATTAAAAACAAAGTATTATAATCCTGTTGAATATTTCCAGGTGGGTTCTCATGGGAAGCATAGAAATTTATATAAGATATTCAAAATCCATATGGAAATCTACAGGGTGTA
Organism: Trachymyrmex cornetzi; assembly: GCF_001594075.2. Taxonomy (NCBI): domain Eukaryota; kingdom Metazoa; phylum Arthropoda; class Insecta; order Hymenoptera; family Formicidae; genus Trachymyrmex; species Trachymyrmex cornetzi. The sequence goes on from NW_017297680.1 coordinate 318,299, forward strand.
TCGTAATCTGTCTAATATTCACATATGCATATACATACTTTATAACTTTTTTATTTAATTTTAAGAAAACTTTCTTTCTATATTTTAAATCACGAATTTTAGGATCCTGTATAGTTGCGTGCATTGCTTATAACTTAAACAGACAATAAGTGACTTATTAATTGGAGAACTGGTGTAGCACGTAACGAAGGAGACTCATAATCAAGAGGTCCCAGGATCAAATCTTACTAAGGTGCATTTTTCAAGACTAATTTAAATAATTTATTTCAGGTAAAAAAAAATTACTACAAACCTCTTAGGAATAATAAAATATGTAAGTCTTACAAGTATAAATAATTTTTTTTTCGAATATTGAACTAGTGTCAGCTTAAGTCTAATCCATTTCAATGGATTTTGACATAGAAAACCACATGATCTCTTATAGGAATCCACATAGCTCTTAAATTTCTGGCCCAAATCCCTATAGGAAGTCAAATAAAATCTCATACGGATTGCCATATGGATTTCTTATGTGGGTCCCTACTCAGTTTTTTCAACAGGGAAACAAAACATTATTGAAAAAACGATATGAATAATATAAATAAAAAATATAAGAAAATATAATATAAAAAATATATAAAATATATAAAAAATATAAAAAATATAATAAATATAATAAATATAAAAAATATAAAATGTTAAATAAAAAATATAATATATTTACTTATTATTTTACATATAATGTGAAATAAGTGTGAGCTACTCAAAATTGCTTTCTCGTAATATATTATTAATTATAATTTTCTTTAATTTTGATTTTTCATAAATAGTGCCTTACAAGACAAATCGAATATCACACATGATATACAATAATTCTTAGCACTCCTATCATAATAAAAACAACATAATATAGATACTTAACATATATTGTAACACAAATGTCTATTATTAATTTATGCATAGCTATAAAAAATCCACAACTCCATTATTGAAATCTTACATTTGCGAATCCTTCTAGCGATAAATCCATAAATTTCCCCGCAGTAATCGTCAGTCGTCTTTGCGATCTCATGATCACAAATAGTAAAATACGGCTATCACGAGGCTTGAGATTGTACCAAACAGATCCATATACAGCATCGCCAATTCCTTTACTCTAAAATGCGAATGAAAGTCAAATGCATGTAAAGAAACAATGACATTATCGGCACATACTCGGTGGTCCATTTTCACATTAGCAATTTCTCGTCCAACTAACGCTAAATATTTAAAAAATGTTGATAAAGTCCCAAAATATAAATATTCCAAGACTATTCCGGAATATTCCGAAACATTTACCAAATGTAAAAGCAACATTTAAGATAATTTAAATAATCGCTAAATATTCATACATCGTTACATATTCGGAGAATGTTCCATATATATCCCACAAAATTATAATTTTACCAGAAATCCCAAGTTCCTTAATCGCTGAATAAAACTTAAACAAAATTGTTAAAAACACATTTCATATACTTTCACCCAATTTTGAAGCTCACTTTACAGGCAAAATACGGTCTTTATATTCTTTCCCTTTTCTTTTAATTCTTACTTTTAGAGTTAATGCATCTCCGCCGCGGCCCTCTGTCGGCGGAGATGTGTAATGCTCGCTTGCGAGTGATTTCCGTGATATATATGAAGGGTATTCATACAATATTCTAAATGTTTCATCGACATTTGCACATTCTGCGACAATTTTTTTATTGTCCGGAATATTTATGCATTAGGAATACAAATTGAACTTTCTATGAATAATTGATGTTAGCTGGGATTCATATCAATCCAATCTTTTTATCAGCAGCACTAATGATCTTTTTAATATTAACAGATTTACGTGGAACAGCGAAAAACTAATAAATAATTTCAGTACTTACCTTATTACTCAGATATTCACCAACAAAACAGAAGATAAATGCCTCTAGAGTAATAGCGATGTAAAAAAACAAGGTTTTTACTAACATCCGAACGCCTTCACCTGTGCCCAACGACTGCAAATCAAGAAAAGATCGGGAAGAAAGTTCAATAAGTTCTATAAGAATCTATAAGACCTCAGACATGGGAGTAGAAAGCAGTCATTTTCCACCATACAACTCGTGAGAGTCGCAAAAGGCTTTATGTAAGGATAAAAGAAATCGAAGATATCCGGTTAGTCTTAAAACATTATAATAAATGGAAAGGATGACTCTTAAAAGAGCTCGAAGTCATGCGAATGCGTTCACACAACAATCTTTTTACTTCCTTTCTGTTTGTGTACAGAATAGTGGAGTTTCATGTCTACAATGCGGTTTCAGCGCACACGTGAATCTGAGACCACTGTTATTTTGAATATCATGAAATATACTCGAAATAAAAATATGTAAAGGGAATAGAAAAGTTATTCGCGGTTATTTCTTTCGTTACTTTTTATAATAACAATTTGATAATGACGTTGCAATTTTTTATGACTATAATGATAACTAACTAAACGCTGAGATTGTGCTAAGATTGAGAAAGTCACTCACTTTGAAAGTAACTTGCATCATTACACGTTTATTTACTAAAAAAAGTAATTTGTAACGAATAACGAGTAACATTACTCGTTATAAATTACTTTTTTCGAAAATTAGAAGTGATGACTAAAAAGAAACGAGTTACGAACGCTGAGTTAATTTTTTAGTAACGAGTAACTTTTCCAATTTGTTACAAGGAATGATCGAGTGACTCTCCAAATTTGATGTTATCGTTACAATCATAAAGAAACATTATCATTGTTAAATCATTATTATAACAGAATAACAATAAAGAAAATAACGGTATTACAAGTGGTTACTTCATTCCCTGAATATGGTGTAATACATATGACATATATATAATTACGTATAGAAGTAAAATTAAAAGTTTACGTTATTCTTTTCCAATTAAAAATGTATAAGATCTCACGTTCAACGTTCGAGTACAAGTATACCAATAGATATCATCTTTAAAGACAATATCTTCGCACATTTTGTAAAGTGCATTAATTAAGTGCATTGGGGAAATTTCAAATATGTACGACGCTTAAAAAACAAAAATTTAACAAACACTTACAGATCTCGGATACTTACAGTTACTATAAGAAATCCGATGCAACATATGATCAAAGTATTCGAGAAAAATTGCATCAAAGCAATGTGAGAAAAAAGACTCTCGATACTCTCCGAGAAATCGATAATCTTATGATGCTTATTGATTAAAGATCTCACAATGGTAATGGATAAATCACGTTTGTTATCTTTGACAAAAATCTCTTCCACTTCCTGTTGCATAAGGTCTATTTGTCCACCAACGTGCAGCATCTGTATATTGTTAATTATTTATTTAATTACATGACTGGTAAACAAAAGTACTTCAACTATCAACAAGTATTATATAAACAATCTTTTATCTTTAATATAATTTAAATAGTACATACACATTATTTAATGTATCGATAAATGCAAACATAAAATATTATATTTTTTAATATAGAACATGTATGTATTTATCATTACATCAAATAATATTTATGTGTAATATACATATATATTTACTAATGCATTTATTACATCTTTAATATTGTATATGAATTTATCGACAAATGAAATAAAAAAAAAATTTTATTAGATGAAGCGCAATATACACACTTGATAAAATGTTTCGCAAATAGCGATATATGTAATATGTAAATACATATGTAAAATGTATAGTATATATACGCGATCTAAAAAGGAATTATAAAGGAACAAATAATCAAGTTGACTATTTTAACACAAACTATAGAAATCAAAGCCTTAAATAGTCTAGCTGGATTTTAATGCTCGTATGATTCTTATGTGAATTTATATACTACGTGTGTAGTCCCCAGAAACACAAGCCGAAATGATTTTTCAAGAATCATACAAGCATTAGGATCCAGCTAAACCGTTTAAGGCTTTGATTTCTATAGTTTGTGTTATCACGTACGGTCCTATAATATATTTATTATATTGACTATTTTAAATTTGTTTTAGGTACATACTAAAATGTCTTCGAAATAAGTGGATATACCAGCCAGCTCGCGACAAAGCATCAAACGTCGTCGAAAGATCTAACCCAACTCGTGATACGAGCAGAAACATAGAGCAACTTTACGATATTGCTCTAAGGGAACAACCCCGAAAAGAAACCACCCCATCTAAGCGCGGAACCCAACATGAAGGGCCGACGCTACGCATGCGCATAGATCGTAGATCGAAAACGCGAATGAATTGCAGGACAATACAGAGACGCGAACCTGATAGACTTATAGAAAAGAGGGGATAAGGTTGAGCCCTGCGGGCTGCGGCCATCGATCATCGCTACTGCGGATCGAGAATCTGTCAGTTCGGAACGTCTCATGTGTGACATATGTGTTACCACTTGCGCCTGCATTTCGTGTCATACCATTCGGTTTAATTTCTTTTTTTTTTGTTTCTTGTATATACTTGTTTTAATTTTTTTTTTCCCCAGTGCAGTGCTTTCCTTACATTCGTGTGTCGCGCATAAATGATGATTTAAATAACGAATACAATTCGATTTCTTTATGAACTTTCGATGAGTTAAAAATTCCTTGCCTTATAACTTGTTTATTTGGTTTAATTAATATTTTGTTAATTTTACATTAAAACATTTTAAGTGAAAATCGACCGATGAAATGGAACATACATAAGTAAAAAACGCTATATTCGATCAAAGCGTTTCTTCATGTCTAGTAATATTTCTTATGAATTCATATAACAATTTAATTGACAAGATAATTAAATTGCTTGTCAACTTAATTTGTATTATTACTCCAGTTTTAGTTTAGGACTATGTTTTGAGACCGACAAATAATCGGTGCATATAGTTTGCTTGAAGTGGAAATTGTATCAATTCATAAAAAATATTATTAGGCATAAAGAACTACCTTGACCGAATATTGTGTTTTTTATTCATTAAATATTTGATTTATTTAATTATTGGTAATTTTTATTATATTTATAAAATAATCTTTTTTTTATCTTTAAAATTAATTATCTTTTTAAACTTTTTTCTCATTAAAGAACGTCAATTGGAAAAAACGAAAGTAATTTTCAAAATAGTTGCCTTAGAAACTGTATCATACATGTACAGGATGTCTAATAATTGTTCTGACAGAGTTAGTGGACATGTAGAGCGGAGTAAACTGAGACGGAAAGACCTCTATCATTTTGCAATTTCCGCAACAGTTAACAAGATATCAATTGTTAAAAATTGCCGAAAATTGATCTTTAATAATTTTTTACTCAAATACTATCACCTTTACAGAAAAACTGTAAGAGATAAAAATTATTTATTTTCTTCTCGTAGAATTCTACGAATTTTTTCAGAATTTTTTATCAACTTTTTAGTACTGCATTTTCTTATTTTTACCAACATGAAAAAATACGGTATTAAAAAATTCTTAAAAAATTCTTAAAAAATTCTTAGAGCTCTATAAGAAGAAAGTAAACAATTTTCGTCTCTTGCAGTTTTTCTGTAAAGTTGATAATATTTGAATAAAAAATTATTGAAGACTAATTTTCAGCAATTTTTAGCAATTAATATCTTGTTAACTATTGCGAAAATTGTAAAATGGTAGAGGACTTTCCGTTGCAGTTTAGTCAGCTCTACATGTCCACGAACTCTGTCAGAACAAACCAGACATCCTGTACATGTCACATCCTCCGAGAGAGATATTCTTTTATATGATAATGCGCTTTTATTTTTTTAACGGAGATAAGAATTAATTCTTATTAATTATTAATAATGAAATTCTCATTAATAAAATAATTTTTTTATCATTGAGAATTACTCATGTATTACAAAAATTATAGAAAAATATATTATATTATTAAATCGCAAGAAAAATAATTGTAAGTGTCGATCGTAGCTCACCAACGTAACCAATAATGCGTCGAGCATACCTATGGCGGAGGCGACCGCCATTAGGCGAACAAATTGCACGAACATTACGATTTCATAAATCGGCGATTCGCAGAATCCAAAAGGCAATTCCATCTTTATTAATAACTCTCGGCAATCGTCATCACTCTGCTTGTTAAGATTGATAGAAGCGGTACTGTAAAGCAATACTGCTATCGAGTAAACACTGATGATCAATTTTGAGCAGCGATGTGCGAGGACCGCCTTGTCAATCATGGCGTACATGTTGGAATATTTGTGCCAATCGTTGGACATCGCTGTCAGGATATTTTTGAATATTCTGCAATTTAACACTTCGCAACTGTCACAATACCGATCTAGATTCATGACATATCGCTAAAAATGCGCTTCCGCCAGTTTGCAATGACGAAAAGAGTCACAAAATCGATTACCGAGCTAATTCTTTTCGTCAAAAGCATAAGTTTATAACTGTCAAATGCATTCGAATTTTTGCTCTGTATTATCAATACGCAGAAAAACATAACATTATGTTTGTAGCATAAAATCTTCTCGGGCGAACCAAAATTAAACAATAATTAATTATAAAGCACTTTGAAATAATCTTGCTCGGCAATCAATACATTTTGCACTTAACATTAATTTTTTTAATCTGTCTTAATTAATTCTTAATCTGAATTAAATTCTGACATTAAAATATAATATTTCGTAAAATTATTATATTTTGTTGGACGTACCGATGATTGACCCACAGGACGATCAGTTTGAAGAAAAGAAGACTATGTGGCAAAGTAGTACTTAAACCGTCTATCAGATTCGGTAACTCCTTGGTGCTGAAATGTGTCAGAAGGTAATGATACTGGAAGATCAACCCTATTCCCATCACCAATGTCCAAAGTAGTTTAAAAAAAACCGAAGCATTCGGCCATATTCCAGTAAGACGAAGGCCAATTTCGACCGATCGACTGACAGTGCTAGTCGGTATCATCGCGCAAAACATTCCACGTATTTTTATCTCTCCGTTGACAAATCAAATGGTATAAATTTTTATTGAGACTTCCGTGTGATCACTATACGTACTCGAAGAATAAGTTTCAAGATATTAACAAGAAGATCGGTAACCTTAACTACCACCGACCAATCGCATATGCTAAACGTGTCTTTTCGTCATATGCTTAGTAATGCAGAAAAAAGTTACTACGATCGAACGATGATTGCAGGTCTTGACAGGCGAAGAATCGACGAGACTGCTATTTTGTCGTTTCCCGAATAGGAAAACCATCTGTCGCCATTATTGCGGATGATTTACTTTAAAAATGCAAGGAAATAGGGAAAAAGTTACAACACGCTAGTACAAGAGCAAAAATCGCCAGAGTGACCATCGTCAAAAGAAGTTTCTGAATAAAGTAGCGAACATAAGTTCTCAAACATGGTGCTGAATTTTCGCGACTGATCGGTGGACGTGCATAAGAAAATGCAATATGCAAAAAATAAACCAATTTCATACGTCATTTCAATTCGAATGTGTACAATTTAAATTAAAGTGATCTCGGATCGGGAATCTAAAGTTGCCAATAATACTCTACTATACATAAACTTATATATTATGTGCTGTACATTAATCCACATTCACCCAGGACGAGGGAATTTGGATAAGTATTTCAATAGAACTTTGTACGATGTAAACACAAGATAAATATTATTTTACATATTTTTAAATGACGGGAACATTTATAACATACATATATCTTACGTCTCGTTCTCAAAGTTTATAAATAAGAGATAAGTAAAATATGTATAAAGACGACAAATGAGTAAAATGTAAAAAAATAAGATTCACGTAATACTTAATGATTTAAAATGATACAGTATACGTATATATATATATATATATATATA
>NW_017297680.1:326238-341220 GCF_001594075.2 Trachymyrmex cornetzi
ATATATATATATATATATATATATATATATATATAATATTATGCAAATATGTGTACGTAGGTTTAATATCTTTTTATCGATCAAAACATTGCAAATAACACCGATATGTAAAAAGATTTCAAAATCTGAGAAACGCAATACTGTTTTATATTAGAAAGAACATTTGGCATTCAAAAGTATTTTTTAATCTTACACTTACAAAAACTTCCAAAGACATATCATAAAATTTTCCGATTATCAATTGGAAATCAATATTAAAATCAATAAAATTCGACTTTAGCTGGATTTTGCATCATATCAAGGAGCCTCGTAAGCTGACTTGCTCTGCAAAAATAAAAAGAGGAAAGAATAGTAAAAGATTAGCAATAAGATCACACAGCGTTCACAAAAATAAAATATTTAAACAGATAAGTTGCTATGAAAACAATCTGCAAAATCTGAAGATTACATTATCATGTTGAAAAATTCGTATAATAAAATACAATTATCTGAAAGAAAAAAATATATCGTATAGGTAGATATAATTGTGATTCTCTACATCTAATGTCTCCAGGTATGAGATCGCAATATTCTTAATTAATTGATTTAAAAGTGCAACAAGCGCGTTTCATCTTTGTGCGCTACAGAGTTACAATCGAAAATAAAATGGAGAACTTCACAAGAGTGAAAATTAAATATCTTCAACACAATTGATATATGCGTGAAACATGACGCAGTATTTTATGTTCAGTGTTCCAAAGTGAAAATTTCAAGTTACTTTATATCTCTAGTGTTGTGTGTGCTGTGTTTTTTAATAACATTTTATTATTTTATAATAGATATTAATCAATAAGTTTATATTAATTCGGAAAAAAAGTGTTAATTGATGTGATATATCTTGAAATATATTTTATATTATCAAAAATTTTGTTATGAATTGACTTTCCACTATTATTCTAATTTTCCTTCATTTGATGGACTTACCTCTATTGTGAAAGCAAAATAAGTAATGAAAAATGAATAGAGTGCATAAAAAAGAACTTTTGCAATATATATATATAAATATTTGTTTATGTAACTGTTTTTACATTAATTAAGGTAATTTTAATTCTAGACGTTTATTGCCCAGCAATGATTTAATTTTTACATGATTTATATTTGTACAAGATTTTTTACAGTTCTATGTTTCAATACATAGCATGTAGCACTGACATATAAGATGCAGATGCCTTCAGAATCTGCGAAAAAAAGATATAATATCAATTTTATTATAAATTAACAATTAAATTTTATTTTATAATCACACGCAGAAAGATAGCATAAAAATAAATATATATAAATATAATAAAATACATAATAATAATAAAAATGCATAAATATAATATATAATAAATATTGTAATAAGAATTCGATTCTTTACAAAATTCTTACTCATAATAAAAGTTATTAATTAAGTTATAGTGATACTAGTAGTACCTAATCCTAGAACACACATATAGGTGTGTCTCCCAGACCCAATTCGCTTGCTCCATATATGAAGAAAAGAAGAATTTTATTTTATAACTTAACAATATAAAAATTGTTGGCATCACAACTTATGTAAGTAGATTTCTAAATCTCAAAACTTCAAAATAAAAAAAGAGAGTCTAAAAATATTAATCTAAACCAAAGTTATAACCTATCAAAGTTACAATGGGTCTTTCAGACCCATAGCGTGTTTTCAGAATATTTCGGAAGGTGTGTTCTAAGAATTAAGTATTATATTTAAATCGTATTACTGCTATCGTTAAGGAAAACGGAAATCTCAAAATTCTTACACTTGTAAAACCCTCCAAAGATAAATCTACGAATTTTCCGGCTGTCATTGTCAATTCCTTCTGCGATCTCATTATCAATAACAACAAGATTTTGCTTTCCTTAGGCTTTAACTTGTACCAAAATGAATTGTATGCCGCCCGATTTATAGACTTGCTCTAAGACAAAGTGAAAAATAAAGTATTAAAAAATTTATAAAGTATATTCGCCCTTACGGAAATGAATTATTGGAAAACCAATAATCACTATTGGATTTTAATAATGATTATTCGCTCTTTAATAGTGAGTATTTATTATCCAATAATCGGATTGTTCGCAATGATCACTCCTCAATAGTTTTTAACGGAATGATTACTGATTCCACTAGTCGGATTATTTACAATAATCATTTCCCAATAGCTTTTGACGGAGTGATTATTGATTCCATTAGTCGGATTATTATGTGCAATAATCATTTTCCAATAGCTTTTGACAGAGTGATTATTGATTTCTTAATCAAATTATTTAAAACAATTATTTCCCAATAGTTTTTGACTAAGTAATTATTAATTTTCTAATCAGATTATCCGTAATGATCACTACAGCGCACTATCTTAATAATTATGTATATAAATTGTTATATTACTGGTTTTCAATATTTAGAACTATCCATAATAATGACTATTTAAATAAACTGCGTCGAATTATAATTCATTAAGCCCATAATCAAGATAATGCTATATCAGTAATCGAAGTATTTGCAATAATCATTCTTGTAGTCGAACTATTCGTTAGAGAAATTAAACTAAAATTTTTTAGATTTGTTTATGAAACTAAATAGTCACGTATATTTTAACTATACATGAGCTTTTTGACAATATCTATTGACCAGATATGTCACAGTTATACATCTAAAAACATTCAGGATTCGTGGGTCGTCAAAGAAACAATTCCCATATGATCGCAGAGGTCAAACAACTAGATGAAGTACAGCTTTGGATAGGTGACAGCTGGAGAGCATCGTGAAATTAAATCCCGGTTTCAGAAGGAAACATTTTTTTTCATAATTTTGTCGTGTATATTCTGTAATATAATGCTAAACACTAATATTTATTTTATATATATATATATATAAATATTTCAAATGAAAGTGGAATGGTTTCGAGGGGGACATATTTTGATCGCATTGTTTTTTTTTCTAGATGGAGGCGCCAAAAAGATATAAAGGTCACCTCCACTTTTTTAAATGGAATTATATTATATAACTTCGACAATCGTACCTTAATATTTTATGAACAGAATAATGAGATGAATCAATTGGTGAAAAGAAAATACATAGTTGCTTAAAAAAATATGTATGCAAAATGAATAATTTTTAAAATAAGCAACTATGTGTTTTCTTTCCATCAAATGATTCATTTCATTATTCTGTTAATAAAAGTATTAAGATACGATTATTCAAAAAATTAATAGTTTACGAGTTATTTAACATTTTATGTCAATATGTGTCACAATAAAGTATAAAATATCTCGTAAACTATTGGTTTTTTTATATCTCCATCTGAATACTTTTACATACGGAATAATTAGAGAAATCATATTATCTAAAAAAGATTAAATAATTCCATTAAAAAAAATAGAAGAAAAAAATACGTCCTCTTCGAAGCCGTTCCACTTTCATTTGAAACATTTTTTTATATTACCAAAAATAAGCGAAATATTCAAGATGTTCGATTTAAGTGGACCTCCCTCTGCGTGTGTGTGTGTGTGTGTAACAGTAACAATGAATTAATTATTTTTTTCAATAATTATCTAATAGTTTTCCCAATAATCTAATAGTAGCTCTTCTCAATAGTTTACGAAAAAACTATGACTGAATAATCAAATATAATAATTTCACTAATAGTCCATTTCCGTAAGAGCGTTCGACAATTCTGTAAATGCGACAGCTTAATGTTTATTTCTTCGCATAAATCAGCTATTTATTTCTCACATCATATCTATTATGAAATCCTATTATACATATCTATTATGAAATATAAAATGACCAAACCCGATATGGCCTATTTAAGCGTTGCTGAATCTAATTTGAAAACAGGTAATCAGATTTAATAAAATAGGAAACCCTTACTGAACATTAATTGAAAATATGAGACACATTTTAATTTTTACAGGTACAGTAAAGATTTAAATATTCAAGTAAATATGAGCAGCAAGACTATATTAAGTACTAGGCCATATTGGGTACAGTTAAACCTAATATATATAAAAGCACAGGCAATAGAAAGAGTATAACAGATTTCAACCTACCAGAAACAGTGTTATACCTACACTGCGTAATATAGGATTTGGTAGGATAAAATCTATGTTCCTATTCCTATTGCCTGTACTTTTCATTATGCATTAAGCTTTCCCTTACGATATGAAACTGATCTTTCTCTTCTCTTTTTCTCACCTTGGAAGTGAGATATTCGCCACTGAAGCAAAGTATAAAAGCTTCTAAATTCACGACAGCGTAATAAGGTATAATCTTTACCATCAGAATATTTCCATCATGAGTGCCAAACGACTACGATTCAGAGACGAGATCCTTCGAACAAATCGCAAAATTCTGTTTGAAACGAGCTTGTCAGGTTACTCACAGTTACAATTACGAATCCGAGGAAGCAAATAACGAATGTGTTTAAGAGAAATTGCATCAACGCCATATAACAGAACACATCCTCGATACTGTCTGCGAAGGCAATAATCCTTTGATGTCTACTCACGATAGATCTCAATAAGATTATACGCGAATCGTATTCGTTCTTGGTTACAGGAATTTCCAGCAATTCGTGACATACTATGTCAATCTGACCAGCAACGTGAAGTATCTAAAAGTGATGATTTAGAATTGTCCCAAAGGCTATAACCTGTGAACCTCTAGGGTGCGCACATTAAGGATCTGTTAACTCAAATATTAGCACTCAAATTCCTCTGATGATATAAAACTAATTTTCGTTGTAAAATATAAAGATTTATTAAAATATTAAGACAATCAAATAAAATATAGCGAACGAAAAATTCGGGCACTGAAATCAGCTAACACGTATTCACCCGGGAGTAGTCGCGCTACGGTCATTTTGCCGTACTCTTCCGTTTTCTATTTATTAGCACTGTTATATTTTTACCTTTATGTAAATGTTTGTTAAAGTTTTTTCATATAGTATGCGAAAATAGATGACGTAAACACGCTTATATCTACATAAAATTTGATATGTTTGTAACGATCGGTCTAAAAGACCGTAGCGCGCGCACTTACGTTAATCTTCTTTTTCTTCTTTTATTAGCTTTCGTAGCCAGCCCGGCTGCGATCTGGCCGTACTACTAGTTCGAAAATGCAGGTAAATAAAAAAAAGGAAATAATCATGAAAAAGCTCGGCAGCAAAAATTAAGAATAATGCAACACCCGCGCCGAGACGGAACACACGCAATAGTACGTAAACTCATTTAGTGTAACTAGTGTTTGTAATCTCATTTTCTTATTAATTATTACTTATAGTAATTATAATCATATATATATTCTAGTTATAATACATATATGTGCGAAAATATATTTCGGGTAAAATGACCAGGACGCGCCTATTAACATTAGTTTCGAGATGTGCCTACTCCCGGGTTAATAATCACCATGATTGACGAGGCACTTCTTCCATTGTGAAACCAGACGATGGATGCCCTATTTATAAAGTTCTTTGGACTCGAATCGAACCCACTCGCAAACAACCATCTACACTGCTGCGTTTGACGGAAATTTCTTGCCTTTCAGATTTTCCTTCATGTCCCCAAAAATGTGAAAATCGCATGGCGACAAGTCTGGGTTGTAAGCCGAGTGCTTCAGCATTTCCCATTGAAATTGTTATGCAATTTCCACATCTTTGGAGACCTGTATCTCGATTCTGTAACTTTTAACGACAGTGTCAATATTATTATATTGTCGTTGCGCAGATATTATACATGATAAAAAAGCCAATGATAACATAATGATATCGAACTATAGTTAAGAGTTACGGAATCAGGGTACTAAAGAAGAATCTGAAAGGCAGGAAATTACCAGACGTAGTAGTACAGGAGGCTATATTTGCGAGTGAATTCGATCCCAGTCTAAGGAATTTTTATGAACAGAACATCTGTCATCTTACAATAGAAGAAGTGCCTTGCCAATTACGATGATTATTAATATGTTATAGTTGATTTCAATGTCTAAATTTTTCATCCGCTTTGTTTCATTTGACTACCCTAATAGTATCGCGTGTATTGATAATGCTAATATAACATTATATTAACGTTTAAAAAAATTATATATGTAGGTATAAAATAATAAATATCTCTACAGCACAAAATATTGCAGCATCGTGGTAATATTTTAATAGTGCGCAATGTTGTAATTTTAATATTTTGCAAGAAATATTAAAATATATATATTACTGCCCATATAAGTAAGTACGCGATCCCGCCACGAGATGGACACGATTCTTATAAGAAGAAAACACCCAGAAGTTCTATCAGAGAAAGCGTATATAGTTGATAAATCTCCTGGAGATTCCCAAGCTCTTTCGAAGTGTGCCTTCTGGGCCTCAAAAAAGATGTTTTGCTCATAATTTTATCGTGTGTATTTTGGAATGTGATACTGATAAATAATATTTTAGCAATAAAACTGGATAAAATATTGCATAATGTTGCAACAATATATTTGCAATATTTCTCTAAACATTGTGGTAATATTACAGACTATTGCAGCAAGGTTCTATTTTAGCGGACAAAGGAATATTTTAGTGCAATATTGCAGTAATATTTTATGAAATATTGCAATCCTTTAAAGTAATATTGCTGCAATATTTCGTGCTGTAGGAATAAAATAGTGATTAAAATTGGGCTTTGTCAAGAAAAAACGCAACATTCTTTGGTACGAAACCAACTTACTAACGTTACAATAAGAGCATTCAACATTCCCGCTAGAAGTGCCAATGTGAATTGCACAAAAAATTGCGTAACCACAACAATTTCATAAATCGGCGACGCATCAAACTCAGACGGCAGTTTCATTTTGACAATAAGCTGCTTCTCTTCGACAAGTTGCTCAGAGCCCATAGTCTTTTGAACGATCATGTTACCTGCCCCAAATAAAAGTAACACGACAGTGTATGTACCAATGCTGTATTTTGAAATTCGATGAGACAAAATCGCTTTGCTTATCATCGGCTGCATCTTTGAATGATTAGAGAAGCACTCATTCCAATCTTCGGCAATTCTCGCAAGCATGTCATGAATGATACTGGATAACATGTAGATATATAAAACAATATATGTATACAAATAATTAGTATATAACCTAACTAGTAACAAAATTTCCAAAAAAATTATAAATTATAAATTAATTTTCCAAAAAATAAAATTACATTTGGAAAGATCTTAATTTCTATTTAAAAAAACGTATCTAGGGCAATAATCTATCGCGACGTAATATACTCAATATTGAACTTTTTACGATCAAGTATCAAATTAACTAACTTTTTCACAAATTAACATACTCAACTTTGAATTTGAAAAAATTCGGATATAGCCATAAATATAAAGAAATATTTACGTGCCCACCCGTCCCTTGTTCGTCAGTTGACAACATCTCCAACGAGTCTTACCGTCCGTTCAGCCAAAGGAGGCTCATTTTTAGAAACAACAAGCTGTTCGATAAACACAGACTCAAAGAATCCATGAGATTCGGCAGAGTATCGGAACCGATATGAGTGAAGAGATGCCAGTACTGTAAGAACTGCCAGATGGCCATCGTCGTCGTCCAAACAATGCGCATTAAGAATCTGTATGAGGAATGTGGCCAAACGCCAATCAGCCGTAAAGTAAATTCCATCAAATTGTCAACAGTGCTCGTAGGTATCATCTTTTCTTTCTTTATCCGTGCTTCTCGATTAATTGACCGATTCCAACAATTGTTACAGCCGCAGTTACCAGCTATCTTTCCCGTTTAACCGACGTAGATTCGCAATTCTATCGCGATTCTTGTAGAAAAGAAGATAAACCTCTTCGTATTGTGACCAGCCGTAAGTCACGTGCTCGCGTATTCCAGACAATAATGTCGGATAGAACCGCGCAGCTAGCTAAACGCTATGCTACACCATAAAAACTTTTCACTAGATTGACTTCATAGAAGTAGCGGATAAAGTGCTGCTTTATGCAGAATGACTACTGTCCAACTGCAATTACCAAAGACCATTATATAAAGCGCACGTAAATGTGTAACGACTACTTTGACGATCAGAAAAGTAGCGGAGAAAGAGACAATTAGAGGTAAGAGCAATCACACGTACTCCGTGTATTATATTGTTCGCGATATCACAGTCGAGATCACGAGACGTTTGCTTTAAAAATACACAACCGTAATTTATCAAATTGTTCCGCGGACAATCACGTGGAAAATTAAAATACAATTGTTCACAGATAATGAAATATAATGGTCAACTATAATAGTTCAATTTGTTGCGTTGCGTCAGCTATACATCATGGAGGACTCGCTCGAGCGACACTGTCGCACGTCAGTCACTTGATCGTTTCACTCCAACACAGGTTAATATTTCAAGACCATTTTAAAAATATATATTCGAGATTAATCAAACAAAATATAAACTTCATGCTTTGTCCACAAACAAACACATATTATATATTTTTCTCCTTCTTTCTGTGTAAATGTAACTTCTGTGTGAAGAAAGAACTTTTCAGACAGTATCCCTTCGACTTTGAATGAAACTGCCGCAGTATAAGTAAATAAATATCATTGAGTTAGCATGAATTTACGGCTGTGAGAATTCCAATATCTCCGGTTCCACGATGATGAAACGTGACAATTTTACAACGCGCATGTAGCGGCAGCGGCAATCGTTGCCTCCGCTCCTAAAGTTACATCGCATAATAAATTTTATCCGTATCAGCGGCAGTGGATGTGTCACTTCCGAACGAGAGCAGACGAAAGATTCGGTCGTATCTCATGTAAATGTATGCACTACAGTCGTCGTTTTGAAGGGAAGCGTATCGCGCAAAACAATCCTTTCAAAAGAACGCAATGATGAATGTCATTCCCGTTACGTTTCTCCAACTTTCAAGTGAAAATAAGAGGAAAATATCGTGCATGTATCGTAAGAATTGTAATATGAATGTCCTCGATGAAAATCGACTCGATTCCATGCTCGACGAAAAATTGCAACGATATCTCCACGCTACATATTTTGCTGCACATTTTGCTGCACATTTTGCAAGTTGAGCAGTTTTTTCGCTTGATATTATTAAATTTACTTTTCGAAAAGATAACCACTCGAAAGGATAAATCGTAGATAGGTATAGCAACTTACAGATATTCGCTGCTCGTTTCAAAGTGTGTTATAATCATTCCTATAAATCATCCTTGCAGTTAAGTTATTGCAAATTGCAGACATTTGGTCAGCATCCGCGGTCTCATAGGAAATCATGATGCCAGCAGGTAAAAAGGTGTTGCGGACAAATACGAAATAATGCGAGCCATAAAAATTTACGCGCGCTTTGGGACGCGAATTTCAGTAGAAAAGCAAGATTGAACAATATCAACAATATCAAGTAAATGAGAAAATGTGTTTTATTCATAAATCTAAAAAAAGTCAGCGTGCATCTGTACTGAATACAAAAATTTCGAAATGAATATATTTCTAAATTCTGTACATATTTTTGTAGTAAAATTATACTTATTTTAAATCTAACTGTTAAACTTTATATTTTTCAACATAAAAATCAACTTTTTGAATTTAATGTTTAAAATTTCAATATAATTGAGAGAATCATAATCTTTTCCTAATAAATTATAGAGCTCGAGTTTTAAAAAATCTGATTAAATATAAAAAATAGAGATTTTGAAAGGGTATCAAAGGATATTATTTTATAAAAATGACATAGGATATACCACAGCTTCATATTTTTGTTATATAAAAATTTAACAATATTTCTATTTTAATCGCGAGTGATGATACATTCCGTAGAACTTTTAAGATATTGAAACCTCAAGAAAAACTAAATAAAAAATTTTTACTTAAGGAAATTAAACCTTCCATTGCTCTCGCTCAGCAAACAAACGTTAGTGCTCTCGTATGAGCATCGCGTCCCGTCTATTGTATCATTGTATTAGTGTAATGTTCAGTGCAGTGCCAGTCACTAAAACACAGTCTTGTAAAAGCCAAAGGCCTTAAAACATCGATTGATTCTTCGATCTGTAACAGTTACTCAGATTTGACAACAATATAATTGTACGTATTTGCTCTCATCATGAGCGTTTGCTTCATAGGGAGTAATGGTGAATTAAAGAATTTTTACATATCGCCGCCATTATCTAAAAGAATCTTGAATCTAGAGAAAAGTTGTGGATTATTACTGCGGGAAAGGACATAGGTATATAATACCAAAGGTAAAAATCACATTCCATGATAATAACTTGGATGATACATATTTATATTACAATTCGTTTCTATGTATAAAAATATAATATAATATACAAATTGATCATTTATACAAACTCTATCAAAAATAGTAACAACAACTATTACGCAAGTACTTTAGAAATATTTCTCCTGTGTCCAAGAAAAATTTATTTTATAAATTTACAAAATATAATAAACATTTCTCGTAAAAAGAGAGAACATAAAGATATTTTCCATATCTTCATCAAATTAATGTGATTGTCACCAAGTGTTATTTTCCCATTTCAATGATACACACAATAAATATTATCCCAACCAAGGATAAATCTTGTAAATTGTTCTAATGATCAAAGAATTATATATATACAGAATGTTAAAAAACCATTCAACATTTATATGATAGATAATACACACCATGTGCTGAATAAAAAAGCCTTAATGACCATAGGTCGAAACCTCAATCGTTTCTGAGATATAAACAATTTAAATCTTCACATCGTATATGATATATATAAGAATAAGTTATGTAGAAAGCAATAAGTTATGATACCAAAAAAAAACAAGCATTAACATACAAAATTGTTTAAATTTTAGCTTTCGACCTATGTTCACTGAAGCTTTTTTACTCGGTATGGTACTGAATCATTTTTTAACACGTTATATATGTATATTGATATGTATAAAGCCACAAATCGGTATGTACCTATGCAGGAGCATGGATGAAAAGCTAGATCGTTTGTTTTTATCAGGAAATTAATCCGTATAATTGTATTGATTCATTCGAATGGAAAATAATTGCACTATTCGTGTAGCGTATTTCAATGTTTACAATTATATTGTTAAACCAACACGCGATCAAAAACATAATTACGATACGTCCATGCATTTCATCGAAAAGCGTTTCAAATATTGAACGATAAAACAATATAGACCATCGAATATTTACGTAACCGATCAATCAATGAGTTAATCGATTAACATTATATATTTACATGCCGTTGTAAGCTGGCCCGCCGCCACCCTCCGGCACGACCCAATTGATGTTCTGACTCGGGTCTTTAATGTCGCAGGTCTTACAGTGAATGCAATTCTGTGCATTGATCTGCAATCTTTCGCCATCTCCACTTTCCAGCGGCACGAACTCGTAGACACCTAAAATCAGTTGCACATACACTTGTTTTTAAATTGCAGAACAAACTGCCCTCACATATTTTCCGATGGAGGGTTAGAGATACATCCAGAAACCACCAATCTCCTAGCTGCTCGAAAATTATTACTAACTCTAATAACATAAGTAACTAACTTATGTGTTCTTGTCAATCCGATTTATGTATTCTTGGAAACCGTTTGACTGCTCTATGAAAATGCTAATAATGTCGCAATGCGCAGGATGATTTATTCAGCGCAATTTATTCAGCAGACACATATATCCTCAACACTCTACGGAGTGAGATTTACGTCGCGAAGGTCACACCATGCCCTCAGCCAGACAGTCGATAACCTGGTCCCCACTATCTTCCAGACGGCGCAGCAATTCTATAAGGAAGCTCCCAGAATTCCTCTCTGATACCCCGACTCGCCAGTTCCATGAAAGGAAACAGGAAGACGCATCCTAAAGACGCGGAAAGGAAAAGCATGGGAACGAAGAAAAAATACATCGTAAAAATCAAAGGTAGATGTTCAAGAAATAATGGTAAAAAGGCACATAAATTTATCTGATTCGAAGATGTATATATGATACAATAGGATATATACGATGTCCGCAAAATCATAAAGTTTAAATTAAAAAAAACGCCCATTGTTATAATGTTGTAGCATTGATTATAATTTTATGTAAACAGTATATAACTTTGTATAAACAATATAAATTTAAATTAATAAGATTTTGAAGATTTAATGGAATAATAAAATTGTTCTTGTCAATTAAATTTCATGTAAATTTTATCCTACTAGTTTAATTTAGCTCTAGAATTTCACAAAAATTAAATTTTTTAAAAGATATTTAACCGTAAAAAGATTACGGAAAGTTAACTGTAAAAAAAAGTCAAACTTATATTCATTGACAATTTGTAAATTAATTCATAGGTCATGATCATTCGTTTATAAGAACATAGGCTTAATATCATTTTATTATAACACAATAATTCTTTCATTTCTAATTACATGTTTCTATCTAATTGCATCCTTCACGTCTATACGATATTAATTTTTTGAATTACGAATGTATTGGTTTTTAATTCCTCGTATTACAGCAACAACATCTGTTTGACTTTCCACGAAATTATATCATTAAATTTACATTAATTATAGTGACTCTGTATGCCTTGTACATACAGAAATTATATTTTATCGTAATTTTAACGTTAAACTTATATTTAATAGTAAAGTAAAAATATTCAAATAAAAAGTAAAATTTTTGAACATTATCAGATTAACAACTAATACAAATATTATAATTAATTTCCTTTATGAGAAAAGTACTTATTACTTATTAAACGTAATTATTAAATTGTTTATTACAAGTAGCAATAATTACATCAGCGAAAAAAAACAATTCCTGCGCATCTAGCGATCACAACTGATGGATATGTATTTGGTGATGTAACAGATTCGCGCTTTTTCGACTATCTTTATCAATTAATATTTCGTTAATTATTGCAAAAATTGCAAAATAGCACAAAACTTTTAAATTCAGTTTAGTCCACTCTATTTGCCCACGAGCGTTATCGGTAGACTTATCAAACATCCTGTATATGTACATGTATAAAATACATACTTTACTATAAGCAAATTTAAAAAAATTGTTAATAGATTTGATTATTGGAGCATTTCTATTGTTGCAGGATTAATACAATAGGGAGATTCTTAAGGAATAAAGAGAGAAGAAATAAATCGAAGGTGAGGTTGGCTGGGCTGCAGGGCGTTGTTCGATTTTGGAGATTGAGCTTGGTCCGGGGTTGTCTAGCCATGCGGGGGTTGTCCGGGTAGCTCAGGTTCAAGGACACAACGATCGATAAACCCCCGACAAGACTGGAAAAAGGGGGAGAGGAGGCAGACATGGCTCGAGAGCGGAAGTGGAAGGAACTGGATTGCCTACAGATTACGAAAATTTATTGCGAACGAAATTAATCTTTCTTGATAATAATACCCTTCAAATACTAAATAATTTTGAATGAGATAAATTTTTCGTGGAAAGCAAGTGAATGTTTAAACAATTAATAAAATTGTATGGAAATGAGCATGTTAAAAATTCAATAGACTCGCACAACAAATATAATACATTTACTTTTGCAGCAAATTTTAATGATAAATTTAAATTTAACTTTTATTAATAATATATAAGCAATTTAATGTTTGGAAAAAATGCAAAAAATTGCTTTAAAATTATTTGTTAAATATCTAAAGCTACGGTTTACTTGATACTACAAATATTTCGAAGCATTTTTTAATTAAGTATGATCAATTAATAAAATTCTTTCCTCCAATTGGTCAATCAAAAGCTTCAAAACATTTGTAACGCTAAGTGGACCGCATCCTAAAAATGAAATAGAGCACAAACAGTATAAAATTACGCAAGATAGATATATCAAACTCTGCAATGCGGTAAGTATATTACTTATTCAGTCTCATCATAATGAATAATTTTTCCGTCTGGACAGAATAATATCACTATTGGTGATATTGAGTACTTCCAGCAATTGATAAAAGGAAGATATTGTATGAAAAAAATATTACATTATAATTTTCAAATCATATAATCGAATGAATAAAAATAATCACGAAGAAAACTGTACTACATGTAATCGTTAATAAATATATGTGAGAAATCATTATTAATATAATAATTGATTAATAGTTTAAAAACAATTTTTTTAATTATTTATTTAATATAAACAACATTTTTAATATTTTTCTGTTTTATTCAGTAAATAAATTTGAATGTAATCTTGATATATAAAAATATTTGTTTTCGCGCATATATCCATTCGATGAATTTATACCCGCGAAAAAATATATATTTTTAGACTCGGAAATAATACATGAAAAAATATACGTTTATAGATTTATCTTATTCTCCATTTTTTTTATTTTAAAAATGTATTTTCATATATTTCTTAATATATTTTTTTTATTTAATATATTAATTTCTATCAAAAACTGTAACACTGAAAAATTTTAAATCTTAATATTAAAAAAAAAATAAAATATATCTACTCATGTGTGTGAAAGAAAACAAATACAGCTAAAAATTCACACAAAAACTAAATGTAAAAAAAAATTGAAGATAATAAGATAAATCTATAAACGTACACATTTTTCCATATATTACTCCTGAGTCTAGAAATGTACATTTTTAATAAAATAAATTCATCGAATGCCCGAGAACATAAATATTTTATATTTAGCAAGATACTTGACAAATATTCTGTTTAGGGGAATCCCCTCCAATGACCTTGACCTTGACATATATTGCCAAGATCATAACCCTGAGTGACCTCCAACAAGTTTTAGCCGTCGCTCGTTAATCGTTAAAAAGTTATTAACAAAAAAAGTTTGAAAAATAACATTTTCTTCTGCTATATATTAAACACTATTCTATATCTTTCCTTGCTTACGTAATGACTTTCCACGCAAAGCGACTTTCACCCTACCTCCCCTCCTGCTTTAGGGGCGTACGACTTTCACGCGAAGCGACTTCCACCCACTTCCCCCCCCCCCC
>NW_017297680.1:341730-347024 GCF_001594075.2 Trachymyrmex cornetzi
ATTTTTCAAACTTTCCTTCTTAATAACTTTTTAACGAGTAACGAGCGACGGCTAAAACCTGTTGAAGATTACTCAAGGTCATGACCTTGACAACATATTTCAAGGTCAAGGTCATTGGAGGGGGCTCTCCTAAACAGGATATTTACCAGATATTTTATATATAAGATTATATATATATATACATTAAAATTTATTTATAACAAAACAACGTTTGATTTTAAAAAATCAAATTTTCTTAGGCGACTGCTTTCACTAACTGCCATAAATGATATTCGCATAAATTGTAATAAATATATTCAACAAATCAAAATTATCTATAAAGTTCATTAGGTCAATCTACTATGCGATTCGCAAAAATATAACGTACCTAACATTCAATCAAACAGAATTCATAAACATTATGTATTAATCACAATCCATTAATAAAACGATAAATGTATAAACATGCAATAAACTGACTTACCAGCAGGGCAAAAGCGACCTTCTGGACCAGCAAATTCAGTCAAGTTTTTCTTTACTGGAACGGTATCATCCATCAAAGTTAAATGGGCTGGTTGATCAGCTTCGTGATTGGTACCAGTCAGAGCTACCGATGACAGAAGATCAAAAGATACCTCGTTATCTGGTTTGGGATATTCTATTGGCGTCGACTTGGCAGCTGATTTCAATTTCTTATAATCAGGACCTACGAACACACGGTACGAAAATATTTAAAATTAACGTTTGCAATATTTTTCAGGAAATCTCTTCAAAAACTCCTGCATAAATCTGTTTTTACCTCCATGAGATAAAGTCCACGGTTCTCTTCCGCCTAATAGCATAGAGAAACCAGAGTACATTAAACCACCATAAAGACCAAGAGAAGAATGAAAACTGGGCCTCATATTTCTTACGGCTTTCAATTCCTTATAGATCCAACTATCTTTTATTTTATCTGTATATGTTTTTGGCTCTATGCCTTTTGTCAGTGAGATATTACTTTCTGCGTCTATGATTGCCTCAATAACGCTTTCTGCAGCCAACATGCCACTTTTCATAGCATTATGAGTTCCTTTAATCTTGGGCACGTTTAGGAAACCTGCCGTACATCCAATTAAACAACCCCCAGGAAATTGAAGTTTGGGAATAGATTGGAATCCACCTTCCACCAATGCTCTAGCGCCATAAGCTATTCTAGAATTAAGAACAAATGTAAGGAATATGAAACAGTATGTGCAACTAAAATTTTGAATTAAAGACATCTACCTTTTTCCTCCTTCAAATGTTGGTTTAATACTAGGATGCTGTTTAAACTTCTGAAACTCTTTGAATGGAGATAGATAGGGATTAGTATAATCCAATCCTACAACAAAGCCTACAGCAACCAAAGGTGTTTCTTCATTTAAATGATATAGAAACGATCCACCGTATGTATTTCTATTAAGTGGCCAACCAACTGTATGCTCTACTGCTCCAGGTCGATGCTTACTTGGCTCTATCTCCCAAATCTTTCAAAAATTATTTCACTTTAGAATGTAAAGCGTTTTACATTTATATAATTTTAAATTTTGTTATTGTAATGTAACTCAGTGATAATCACCTCTTTCAATCCAAGACCATATGTCTGCGGTTCACAATCTTTTCTAAGATTTAATTTCTTTGACAACTGTTTCGTCAGATGACCGTGACAGCCTTCTGCAAATATGGTACATTTTGCATGAAGCTCCATACCCCGTTCGAATGTATCTTTAGGTGAGCCGTCTTTAGCAATACCAACATCATTTGTAGCTACTCCTTTAACAGATCCATCTTCGTGATATAAAACTTCTGCTGCTGCATAACCAGGATATATCTCGACACCAGCAGCTTCTGCTTGTTCGCCAAGCCATGTTACTACGTGGCCTAATCTATAATCACAGAAATATAAATTTTTACAATCAGAAATAAAAATGTTTATTCCTCATTTACGAATATATGACAGTATTAAATTTCAACGATCACCTTACTATATAATTCCCATGATTGTACATTGGCATTCCCTTGAAAATAGGTATAGATATCCTCTTCTTTTCCGTGAGAAACGCAAATTTATCCTCAATAACAGGAGTATTTAACGGTGCACCTAATTCTTTCCAATTTGGAAAAAGTTCATTCAAAGCAATTGGATCTAAACAAGCGCCACTAAGGATATGTCCACCAATCGCAGACGCCTTTTCAACAAGAGTAACCCTGAGTTCCTTGCCATGTTTCTCAGCCAATCTACGAGCTTGTATAGCTGCCGATAGTCCTGCTGGACCGCCACCGACAATTAGAATGTCGGTTTCGTCTACATATCTCTCCATGTTCACTTCTGATGGATAAAACATTCTCACAATGCATTAATTGTATTATTTTAGTAAATAAGAAAAATCAAAGGAAATTTACCTTTCCATCTTGAGTCTGTCTCCCTGGATTTCACTGTATAATGAGTGGTGATCTGAGGAAATTTGGCATCCGAGTAAGTCCTTTGAAATATCCTTTGCAGCCTCTGTACTGCCAAAAGTGCAACCAAAATTAAATTACAACATGCAAGTTCTCGCATTCAAATTAGAGCATTTCGTTGTGTACATAAGTAAACATGTTGTATTTACATAAAAGCATAGACGTACGCTCGATTAGATAAATGATAAAGAAATTTTAAAAAATCTAAGGAATTTTTAAAATTTAAATAAAATTTAAAAAATTTAGTTCCAGTCATACACAAGCACATGTTATCGATATATCGATTATAAAATTTTAATTTTACGAATTCACGCTTCTAAAAAAATTTTTTTTCACAATATTCTCATAATTTTTTTCTCTTGTTTTTTATTTCAAATAAAAATACATCAAAGTTTTTATGAACTTTTAGCGCTTAATAAGAGGCCTGTTTTTTTTTAGCTGAACTTTTGCAACAGTTCATCTTTCATCCTTTTCTCTCCAGAAGAAAACAGGTCAAAGTTCTCACACTTTGAGAAAAAAGAGACAGAAAGTGCAGAATAAGTGCGAAAAGTGGATCATTGAAACGCCGCAATCCGATTCACGCTCACACACTTAAAAATCATTTTATCCTTGTTGTTTGTCAAATGTTAAACGAAGATAAATGATGCTCACGAGTTGTCAATATGAATCGGACCACGGCCTTATATACGACACGGCGGGCAAAGGGCAATCTTGTTTACATCACCTGCCATCACATTAACGCAATTGCTCTGAGAGATAAAGAGAGAAATATTAATTGATATTTGTTAAACAAAAAACGGAGGCACCAAAAACACAAAGTAAACACCAACAGTTTATTTCAGATAATAAACATTTATTGATGGAATGCGCACACGCGATTTACAATCGTAGAACGAGCGATAAAAATATTTACGTACGACCATAAATATATCTTATAATACATTGAACATCTTTTAATGACGTTACATAACATCACGATATATTTTTCTAAATCATTAATCATCTCTTGCGGAACATATCGTGTTATTATGATGAAACAATCGTTTGAAAACGGAGCATTCGGTAAATTCCAAACAGTACGATTGTCATTTTCGAGTATTGTTATACATTGCGGTATCTATTGCGATAAGATTATACGTGCCTGCGAAATTCTACTGACCTTGACGCACTTACTGGTGCCGGATACATTAAACACCGCGGAAGCCATTATCACGTACAAACAACACACAATCACCAATTAGCGCAATGGCGATCTGACAATTATATCAAAAAAAGAAAGAGAGAAATCACAGCCTTTCATCAAAGAGAAACCTGAGAGCGGTCATCTCGGCTTTTTTATGAAAATAACTGGACGCTTGAAACTCCGTACACTAGCGCACCAATATCTCTTGTAGCAATATATGGAAACTTGTAAGTACATTATTTCGCTAGGTCACAGTAGTGCCTTGACTTACCGACGTTGAGTCGATAACCATCAATGGCTGCGTTCAGCGGACTCAACAGTTAAATGAGCGCTCGCTGCTATTAGGTCTGTTCGCGTTGCTTGTACTTTTGGCACTCGACATCCTCGCTTTTTCTCTTTTTAAAGCAAAATATGTATCTATCTCATTTTACGTGCAAAAATTTTTGAGGATTTTATGCAACGCGTACAAACCTATTGATGGATTCTTCCAGATCTAAAACGCTGATTGGATGATCTAAAAGAATACACCAATAACAACAATTGAATCCGGTTCAAAACAAAAGCTGCGCAGTCATATCTGCGCGGACCGGCATTTTCGCATTCTTTCGCGAGTGTCCCTACTGGTCATAGTGGTTATACTCAATACTGTGACGTGTTGCTGGCATCTTTAATGCTTGATGATAATAGAAATGATAATGTAAAACTTGATTCAATTATTAAAATTGTTAATGTATGCTCGGAAAGATATATTGATTTTTTTTATTATATATAATCTCGTTAAAGTACATTCTCATCTTTGTTTATAGAACGTAAGGTATTGTTTCTTGTTGGAAGGCGTACAGAAACCCTAAATATTTCATCAAAATGTTTAACGGCAAAAATTCATCCGATTCGTCAAGTTCCACTAATACAGCAAGATCTCCCAGGGAACGAAAAAGCTGCTTAAAGCATGCCTTGCAACAAACTAAAGTTTTACGTAAAAACTTGTTTTATCTTCTTTTTTTGTTTTTTGTACCTAATATGCAACCAATTAATAAGTAATTTGCAGAAGAGGTGATCAATGATTCCACGATAAATAAATTGGATGAAGCTATAAACTTGGTTGACAATGTTACTTATGAAACAAGTATACAAGAAAAAGGTATGGAAAACTTTGTTATTCTTTATATATATGATACTATTCTCGTATATAAACATGTACAGTTTTATATTATAAAATGAAGTATATGTAAGATAAACTGTATATATAATATTTATATACAAATTTGATACATATGTTTAATGCATAATGCAAGATATAGTATATATGCTCATACTTTAAATTATTGAGGTCCAGTTCCACAACTTATGATTAACTCTTAACTAAGATTCAATTTATTCATTGACTCTTTCCAATTCTAGAATTGGAAAGGGATGAGAAACAAGTTGAACCTCAGTTAAGAATTAACCGTGAGTTGTGGAACTGGGCCTGAAATAAGGGATACTTTCCATTTCCACACTCACATGCTGTTAAGTATTATTTCAGCCTTGTTATCTAGCAAATATTAAACAAGGATAAATGATGCTTATAAGTACAATAAGCCCAAAACGTAAGACACATAATATTACCATTTGAAAGAGTTAGAAAATTTTTTTAATATATATATATATA
>NW_017297680.1:347035-395512 GCF_001594075.2 Trachymyrmex cornetzi
ATATATATATATATATATATATATATATATATATTTATTATACTAACCCTTATACACTGTTATTATCATTTCATATCACTTTTCATACCCTTATCATCTGTTACTAGTGACAGAGCGATTCCTGTTCGTGCAAGTTTCTAAGTCTTTCAGTAATTATACTATATTTTCCAAAATTAAGTTTTATTATTTATTCTAAAAAGTTGAAAATATGTAGATGAATTTGTAGACATTTTTTTAACCATTCTGAATACGTGAAAAAAACAGACGGATTCTAGTGATTCATGTTTGGATGGATGAGGCACTAAATTGTACCTTGTAAGGG
This sequence comes from Trachymyrmex cornetzi, assembly GCF_001594075.2. NCBI lineage: Eukaryota > Metazoa > Arthropoda > Insecta > Hymenoptera > Formicidae > Trachymyrmex > Trachymyrmex cornetzi. The sequence goes on from NW_017297680.1 coordinate 347,358, forward strand.
TTAATCTTTATTTTATTTATATTTTTAGTGTCTAATCAACAGGAAGTTCTTATTGATTCACAAATGATGACATCATCTTCTAAAGTTTTAAAAACCTGTACTATTTCACTGACGAAGAGAATGCGTGACTATGATCATATCGACTTTTCACAAAAATTGGTAATTTGCTAAAAATTATAATTATATGCTTATATTTATTTGTATATTGCTTGTTTCTACCAATGTAATTTAATTTTAATTTTGGTTTAATTAACTATCTTTTTCTATTTTTAAACATTAGAAGAAGTCGAAGAGTAAATTGAACTGAGATTAAAGTTAATCTACACTAGTAAAAACAGACATGTATTATAACCATATAATATACACTACCAGTACTGAAAATTTAGATATGTTCTACAATAAGCCATTAATAATAAATCAAAAGTTAAGTAGAAATTGACACAAATCACAATCGAATATAAAAAGAATAATTGACTATGGTAAGTCAGTTTTTAGCTTCTTACTTCTGATTTATTACTAATGGCTTATTGTAAAATGTGTGTACGTAACATAAATTATAGATTTTCAGTACTGGCAATATATATTAGAACATGGTCTATATTGAAATTGCTCACAAGATATCACATGTTACTATTTCTAAATAGCTTTATTTTATTATTTTTCTATTTCACTATCAAGTAGCTGTTATTGCTTATTGGTGCTTTCCTAATGACACAATATGACAAAGTGACGATATTATCTTTGACATTAGCAAACAACAAGAATGTAATGATTTACTGTGTTATATAATATTTTAATTTATATGCAAGTTTCTATAATTTCTTTAATATTATTAATTTTAATATATAAGTATATATTAATTAAATTAATGATAGTTGAGTTATTGGTAGTAAATATTTTAATAATTATTTATATTGATGCAGGTGAGTATGGAATTTTATTTAGTTTATTATTTAATTTTTAGTGTTTGTGAGATGGTTTTTAGAGCTGAGATTGTTATACTGTGTCATCTGTGTCGCTTGCTAGAAAGCACCCTACATCTATGTTTTATTTAGGTAAAATATTTGCAAGAAGCATCGGAAGAATCACAGTCTCCAAACTGGTCACTTTTAGAAAGACGAGTAACAAAATTGTTCAAAAGGATTGCTAATAGTAGCACATTATTAGGTCTGTTTAACTATTAGTATTATAAACATAAAAGAATTTATATTACAAACATTAATTTTGTAGATATATATATTTTTTTTCTTTTTAAATATTCATTTTGAGGCATATTGTTAAATAATTTTAAGTCCATATACTGCTTTCTATATTCAAGAATTTAGCTAAATTTTTGTTATTTCAGGTACATTGGATCCTTTGGAGAAGAAGACAATAGTTAGGAAGAAACCTGAACAGAGAATAGCATCGCAAGTTGCACAGTTGACAATACCTGATAAACTGGTGTCAAATGCAAATGCGAAAGATGAAGACAGTGTGGAACGTACTGTGAGGAAGATTAAAAAGTTAATCACATGTTATTGTAAGGAAACAGAAAAACCACTTGATTTCTTTCAACTGATTCTGCATCCCGATGATTTCGGAAGAACTATTAGAAATATGTTGTATGTATCGTTTCTCGTAAAAGATGGAGTAGTGAAATTGAGAAAAGGTATCTTTTTTTTTTTTCAAGTAAAGTCATTTTCTTATTTATTATATAAATTTAATGATCGTTTTTATCTTAGATCATAGAAATCTTGTTGTGGAACCATGTCACAAGGAAGTAAATTTACAAGGAAAACAATCTACCAATAGAATGGGCACTCAGAATGTCATATCATTAAATATGGAACAATGGAGAGTAAGTTGAATCCTCAAAAAATTCTCTGTAATAGTTTTTTAATCATCGGATTTCAGTTTTAACAAACAAGATTTTTTACTACTTTTACAGTTTCACATATATAAGAGAGATTTAATAAACTTTTAGTTATATATACGTATGGTATATTCTGTGACTAATTAAGTTGAAGATATATTAAGCGTATTAAAATTGTAAAAAAATATTACAAAATTATAAAAATTTGTAAATTTTTTTTTAGATATTGAAAAAGGCATACCAAGTGGAACAACCAATGATTAATTTTGACGAAGAAAATTGATTACGAGCATGCTTTCCTCCTACCAATACAAAAAAAGAATATTTTATTAAATTTACTCGTATATTTATGATGTTGTATTAGATTTTCAATAATATACTTTATTTTTTCACTGCTTAAATCGAAAATTATTGAAAGATAAATTTATATGCATAATATTGCATAATAAACAGTTTTTTTAAAAACTATTAATATATCTAACATATACATCGTGATTACGGACACTACACACATATACCGGTATATGGTATTAATTAGTGACATGTTCATATCAATCACTTCTACAGAGAAAGTCTAGAAATAATATATGTTAATGTATATTTTGATTGAATACATTCATGTCTGGTTTTCTAATAATTTTGAATAAGCGCTTGGGAGGGCTCCGATTGCACACATGTATCGCTGATTGGCCAATTTAAAAATAAAATAATCTCATTGGCAAAACAGTGAAAAATTACTAGGCATCAGTTGATATGAGTGGTGTGTACAATCAGAACTGTAGGCAAACGGGATCCTCCCCATAAGTCAATCTATTAGGACTAAGAGGACTATTAACATCTTAAGACACTAGGCCTGTTCTTTTTAGCTGAATTTTTGCACCAGTTCATCTTTCTTCCTCTTCTTTCCTCCTGGAGAGAAAAGGAAGAAAGATGAACTGCTGCAAAAGTTCAGCCAAAAAGAACAGGGGATTGATTCTGTATTTTGAAACGAAGTGAAAATTACAAAAGTGAGCGAATTTACTAGAATGCTGATCATTTCATTGGTCAACACCTAGTAAATTTGCTCACTTTTGTAATTTTCACCTTATTTAAAGATACAGAATCGACCTCCTAGCCTTTTATTTAAGACAGTTTCAAAATAAAAACGGACTATGAATACCGCCCCATGTTTCGCGTTTCAGAGTTGGTAGCCTTCTTTAGAGTTCTAGATATCAGAGAGGCGACAGGTGAGAAAATGGTCTGATTGGTTCGCTAAATCACGTGATTCAGCGCCATTTTCTTTCGTACTACGGTCACACTGTCACAAATGACAGACATGTGTTTTGCAGGGCAGCGAAGATTGGACCCGGTAGACGCCAACTTCGAGTAGAAATTATGTTTTATGTGATAGGATTAGGTCTAGGTGACGCTAAGGATGTCACTGTTAAAGGGTTCGAAATTATTAAGAAATGCGACCGCGTCTACCTGGAGTCTTATACCTCTGTCTTGTCAGTACAGCAGGAAACCTTGGTTTGTATTATAAGGTTTGTTTTTTTATTCCTGCACTAAATTCGAATTATTTCTTGCTGTTACCAAATATCAAACGTATACCTATCTTATTTTAAGTTTCAAAAGTATACTAGTTCCGCCACAAATACCAAATCCATAATCTAGATATCAAAAATGACGCAGACTTGATTTATTGTATAAAGTAAAGCATTCGATTGTGAATCTTTAATTTAAAGATATATTGAATGTAATTTTTATATAACATATGTATCTTATATTAGGAAGAATTCTATGGACGTTCCTTGATAGCAGCTGATCGCGAGCTAGTGGAGAATTGTGCAGACGAGATACTGCCAAAGAGAGAAGATGAAGACGTTGCTTTTCTGGTTGTAGGAGATCCCTTTGGGGCTACTACGCACACAGATCTGGTTCTACGTGCAAAGGAGAAAGATATACAGGTGAATAGGATAGTAATATTTAGAATCATTATTTTTAGGAAATATCAAAATTATTTTTACATTTTTATATGTATCTAGTAAACATTATTTTCAAGTATTATATTTTTAATCAGGTGAAAGTCATACATAATTCGTCAATACTAACTGCAGTTGGTTGCTGTGGCTTGCAACTCTATTCATATGGAGAAATTGTTTCAATTCCATACTGGATGGACACTTGGCAACCGGACAGTTTTTATGAGAAGATAGCTTCCAATAGACAGAGAGGACTGCATACACTCTGTCTCTTAGACATTAAAGTTAAAGAACCTACCCTAGAAAGTATCATGAAGAAAAAAAAGGAGTACATGCCTCCAAAATTCATGAGTGTCAATGAAGCTGCTAGTCAGTTGATAGCGATACTTGATAATAAGATTCAGGATGGTCACAAAGATTTAGGTCGGTGGTAACAAGTTATTGTAATAATTTTATTGGAATGGTATAATAGTAGTGTGCTAATAATATAAATTGTATAACAAAAAATATAGCAATTACATAATGATTATATAATCACAAATAATAATATTTAAATTAATATATTTATATATTATATTTTCATTTAATAGCGTTCACACAGCAAAGCTTGATGGTGGGCTTAGCACGGGTGGGATGCGAGGACCAACATATTGTCGCTTGTTCCTTGCAAAATATGACTTGTGTGAACTTGGGACCGCCGCTGCACTGCCTCGTTATACCGGCTGAAAAGCTCCATCCCCTTGAGCTGGAATTTCTAACGCAGTACGCTCTCGACAAGGACCAATTCAAAGAAATGACACAACAATCATAACCTTTTTTATCTTAGAAAAGATAGAATAAATTCTATGTTTTGTACAGCAACTTAAAATAAATTAAATTGTATATTAAACTATTAAAAAATATATTTATCTGAAATGCAAGATGTATAATAGAAACTAGGATTCTTTTTATTACTTATTCTTAATGAAAACATGCTGACTTTTTCTACTTTTTATTTTTTCGCAGAAATTAAAATCTATTATTTATATTATATATCTTTTCTAAAAACAAATATCAATTATATTTATATTTATTTTAACCCTTCGTGGTCACATCTCTTAAATGGTCACACCAGTGTCAAAATGACCTTAGAGCACATTTAACGGGTTGCTGTATTTACAGTTCTCGTTCTACAAAAAAGAATTTCTGATTAAATGCGCTCTGAGATAATTTTGACTCTAGTGTGATTACGAAAGAATATAATGTTTCGGTACGTTTGATTTCGCAGGTATCGTAATCCTAAAATCTATAAAGAAGTTTCCGACTCTCAGGTTGCATAAAACTTACATGAGCGCTGTTGCAGTTATTAAGGCGGTTCTTTAGTAAAGTGCCGAAAATGTGGGGTGCCTCACCAGGGCCCACCCAAAATTACAAATATCTGTATAATTTGGATAAAATATTAAAACTACATGTGTATATCTCAATGAAATAATATGGAACATACTATAGTAAATCAAGAGCTGTATCTTCATCAAATGAAAACAAGATGAGATTAGGTTTACTTTTCGAGATTAAATACAGGATGAATTAATATATTCACCCTGATTGTATGTTTCGTATATGATGTACAAAAATTATTTTATCGTAACAAGTGGTATAGCACCCATGCTATAGAAACAACAACATTCGCTTTATTCTATGACTGATTCCTTCGTGACTAGTAAGAGGCAAACTTTTCTTCAAAAATCTAATGAGACTTGGTTGTAGTGAAGCATTTAATAATTTTTCAAGTCACAAAATTCTTCTAGCTCGACCATAGTATCAATTAGTTCTTGTATTAAAGTTCGAACATTTTATTCCACTGATCTAGGCTCTCGACTAGATAACTTTAATAAATTTCCTAAGAATTTACGGCACTTTTTTTTGGTATTACCAGTAGTTTGACGCTAAAAAAAAGAGACATGCATTATTTAAAATAAAAATATATAGTATATAAAATTAAATCATTTTATTCTATAAAATTTAATTTTTTACAGGAAACTTTTCAAATAAAATATAGGTATAGTTACTGATTCGTAATTTATAAGGATTTCAATTTAATAAAGATGAAATATATACCGGTGTAGAAGTTTGAGCTGTTTAAACGGTGGTAACCGTTGGCGTAGAAATAGATTAGGTGCAATAGCACTATTCCTGGGGTTGTAGTAGATGTAGTAATAGTAGAAGCAACAGTCTGTAGCAATGTAATATTTTTACATTAATATGTTATTAAAATGTTAAAATTATATAATATATAATTATATATGTATGAAATATGTCTAGCATTTTCAGTGGTACGACCGAATCGAATATACCAATAAAGGAAATAGATACCGATACTCTTGTTGTTGAAACCGAAGGCATGAACACCAACGTAGTCCTAGCTTCTGCCAACATATGCGAGACCGTCGCCTCCGACAAGAAAATTGTAGGAGATATTCTAGATTCTATATGAAAAGTTTGTTCTAAAAAATTTGTTCTAAAAAATTTGTTCTATCTGAACAAATCTCACGGTAAACTGTATCGTACAAAGATATGCCGTTCAAGATGCAGACAAATTAATTAAAAACTCTTTAATTTGACATTAAATGTAACAATCTTAATCAGACAGATACTTCAGTTTTTGCAATGAAATCTGAAACATTACTATGCAAAGTATATAAAAATGTAAAATATTTTAATATGCGATTCATGGAAAACACGCTTTTTACAGATAGAATAAATAAGTGGAACGCAGACATAGATTTAAATTTTGTAATCACGCTAAGATAATGTTTGTCTTGTGTGCTTGCAAAGCAAAACAATTTCCGGATGAAATTACCCTCGAGCGATAAGTCTAGAATTTCCGGGAAGACCACTGCGTTCGTCCGGGTGATGAATGAAATATTCAGATGTGACCACTACAGTAGTTAGTATTAAAGTTAGAACTCATGATAGAGCCACATATCTCCACGTCAAAGCTATTGCGTCACTAGAACAATTATAAAATATATTAGAATGATTATTAGACTAAGTTTACGAGCTACGTAATAACGTTAGATAAAATTCGTACATAATCATTACGCTGGAAAGCGTGTGTTTAGTGAGAGGTATATTATAATTGCATTAAATCTTTAGTGTTTTTTAATTCTTGTTTGATGCCACTCTTCTGATCTATTCACAGTCGTGTAAAACTTTAATTCTTGTATTAAAACCTTAATGAAAATAAAAATCGGAGTGTAAGTCGGAGAATAATAGAAGCGTAAACGAAGCCTCTAAAAGTCGAAAATTGAAACAACGGAATGTAAAAGAAGCGTAAACGCCTTTTTTTACGTTTTGTTGTTTCAATTTTCGATAGTATATCGCATATCATTGATTTTTATCAAATTCATCTAATCAATAATAAAAATATATACGGTATTTATCCGTAGATTTTTTCTCTCTTATTTTATCGTTTAACACGTTTTACACGTCTCAATTTTGGTTACTTCAACTTCATCATATAAAAAAATTAGACATTTCTACGGTACCTCGATTTACTAAAGAATCACCTTAATGTTCGATATTTCCGGCCGTGTAACGGATGATCGATTGCAACCGAACCATATCGTTTCGTATATGACCGTCACGGAAGGCAGAGAGAAATTGGTGAACGCGCACACCGTGTTTATACGAACAGCATTATTATTCCATTCGTTCTGGCTCGGTTCCATATTCAAAGCCGCATATAATTCTGCGGCGGAGTCACGTGGTCGTATGCCAGGGCAAACTAATCAATGGACAAGCATCGACCACTATGCCGACGAGGCTGGTATCGCATATCGCATGATTCAGTTGTGTTACAGGGGTGCACTCGCTCGGTGGTGGCAGCCCTTCTGTTTTGTTTCCTTGTGCAGCAGGTACACTTAGTTTCTGGGACGTGCGAAAGACAACGATATATCTGCGTTTTACGACACTGCTCCAATTTATGTTCTCGCATGCTTTGGCAGGTATACGGATTTGTACGAGCACCGTTGTCCCGCGATGAATGTAGCACTGTGATCACGCACATGTATATTGTTACTCACTGTAAATTGTTTCTGCAAAAAATAATATAAAGTACAATTGTAATATTTTTCTTGCAATTATTGTACCCCCGCACCTATTCAGTTAGTTTGAAGATATCTTTATTAGTAACTAAAGTAAATAAATACACTTTGTTATACATGTAAAATGTAACCAAGATATAGAGGATCAAATGGAAAAATCAATACAGAATAAAAAGAAAAATGTACATATATTTAGAAATTTTTTTATTGAAAAGTTACCAATAGCTCAATAGTCTTTTGTAGATTTAATATAATGAAACTTAACGAATATATAGCATATATGCAATAGATAATTACTTTTTATTTAGCCATAAAATTGCAATTTTTATGTATTTTTAAATCTTCTTGCTCAAAATGTTTCAGAAAATTAAAATTTTAGACAAACAAAAAACAAACTCTTCTGTGATCTTCTTGATAAATACTTTTTCAATCAACTGTGAGAAGATTAGGATCTGTATTTTTAATAATTACGCAAATTCCAAAATAATTTTAATTTTTTCATTTTTAATGTCTAGAATGTAAGAATTATACTGAAAGAATTCCTCCTTAAAAAAAAAAGAAGTTTTATTTCATGATGCATGCGATGTGTTGCAGTGAAGGGAATGCGGCAGCGAAATTCTACATATATACAAAAAATAATTGAAAATACTATAACATGCAGTAAAGTGGCACAATGCTAAGTCCAACTCCGACGATCGATCGTTCCAACTTGCGTCCTGGCACAGGATACCTCATCGCGCCGCGAGTACCCCACGGTCTCGCGACTGTTGTCGAGGGTCTCACGAGGGAGGTCCTACGTCATCGTCCCGAGGACATATACGTTTTTGCAGCTCACCACTTTGAAAAGTTGCTAAAGCTACGGGAGGAGTACCACATCGAAGAGTACAGTAATCGCGAGTTTAGCCATGAATTCAATCGCGATTTTAATCTGTGGCCTACCAAAAAGACCGAAGATATCGAAAAACCTTCAAACAGCTATTGGTCCCTGGAGAAGGAGATCGAGATCTTCGAGAGGCCCGAGAAAACAGCCGTTGACACAGAGGAGAGTCAGGAGGATGTCTCTATTGACAGAGAAAATCGGAAAGCTTCAAAACAAACATGCTCAAGAGGACCTGCGGCTACGAAGAAAACTTCGAAGAAGTCGAAGGACAATGAGACAACGTCGAACGCTCGCGCGACGAGGATCATCTCTCAAATGACTGCTCTTCACGGTCCTGGCAAGAATATCCAAACTAAGGATATCAAGCAGGAACTTAGGAAAAACAAACTGAGTGGCGAGAAATCTAAAGCAACCGATAGTGTCGAAAAAGGAATTCGAGGCGATAGACGATCCAGGACGAGAGCTACCAAAACAGATAGAGGTCCTGTAGAGGAGGTCGAATGTACCACAACGACGACAACGACGATGAAGAAGAGCTCGAATAAAACCTCCGTACGAAGACCACTGAAAAAAGTACGTCGAATTGAAACTGAGTCCGAGACTGAGACGGAACGTGAAGTCGTGGCCAAGGCTGGACTCGAAGATGGGTATAACAACTTACTGTAATATAATCCATTTTCATAAAATTATTTATTGTAATTATTTATAATTATTTAATATTTTTTAAATTTTAATAAATATATATTTTAGTAAATATTACGTAAATAAGAGAATTTGTCCGAACTTTTTTTTTAAATTTCAGACACGCAAGATCGAGCATTAAGAACGACGATACGATTCGCGAGACAATCATTCGGACAGGAAGCAGGGAGAGAAGATCGGAAGCGTCGCTCTCCGAACATTCCTCTCAGAGGAAAGTATCATCGAGAGCGCTCAGTATGGATCGCATCAGGGCATATGTATTGCGTAAATTTGCGAGCACCGCGAGCTTGGAGGTTCTGCGATCGCCTACATATGTGGAGCAAGTGCAGGAGGTGATCGATCGCGCAGCGCCGATTATCAAGGAAAAACTAGAAGAAATCGGAAGACCACGGGGAAAACGTTCGAGGTCTGTTGATCTCGCTTGGAACGAAGAATCGCTTTACCGGCACATTCGAGAAGAAAAGAGACACGGCGATGAAGAAGAAAGTGGAAGAGGAAAGAGCGAAAACGGGATGGAGCGAAAAGCTGATATTATGAAGAAAGAGGAAATGGAAGATTCTCTTGGAAGAGAAGAAACGATTTCAATCATGGAGAGTGAGGAGAAGAAATTGAGGAGGCGCAGCATAGGATCGGGCAAAAGATCAAGAAGGCGCGAAAGTGGTGACTTCGGGGTCGTCGATGAAGTCGACGACAACTCGAAGCATAGTAATAAATTGGAGCATGAGTCTAATGCGACGCACGACACCTTGGAAGCGAGATTAACTGCCACGCAGAGCATTTTGGAAGATATCTCAAAATCAACGTCCGAGTTGGGCGGTGCTCGCAGAAGTGATCCTGCCGGAAATGAACCATCGGAATCAGAAGTCTCCGATCACGTCGTTTCTCTGCCTGTCGTGAGGCCGCCATCTTCTAGAAACTCCAAGAGCGCTACCAAAAACGGTTCGGATTGTCTGACGCTGCCGCCCATCTCACCGGAAGCTCCTAAATCGACCAAGAAAAAGGACGAATTGTCCTTGCCAGTTCTACTGACACCAGTAAACAACGGCAACCATTCCGCCAGGAAATCGCAGGAGCAGGATGTTTCAAAGGACGCAGAGGAAGCTTCAACGATGTACGACATTACGAGCGATATAGAGGACATAGCGGGTTTTCCTGAAAACGATCATGAAGATGCGATCGTAGATATAAAGCAGGAACTTAACAGTGATCACCAGGATCTGCTAATATCGAACGTAAAATTTATCAATGAAGAAAGACGTGGAAGAAACGAGAATGTAGACAAAGTTTTTGATGAGAAATACGAAAGTCTCGAGGAGTTTGAGGAATTAGAGAAATTGGAAGAAGGCAGGAAGTCGGAGGAGGTCTTCATGGATAGTTTAAATGTTACACCGGAAGTAGTTGACGTACCACTAAGACCAGACTCGTTGGAACCTGATGAAGAGGTTAAACTTGAAGATGATTATGTGGATCCTGCACAAGAGAATGCTTTCGATAGGTTGAAAGATAAACTGATCGAGATCGAAATGGCGGAACGCAGTATTGAGAAAGCGTTGGCTTGCCAGGTTGCGACGTGCGACATTGGCGAAATGACGAGCCAAGCGGAAAAGTCGGTAACTGACGGGAAGATAAATGAAGCAGGAGAGCCGACTAATGAGGCGGAAGAAACTGTGAATGAGATACGAAAGTCTATGGACGTAGCAAAAATACTGATAAATAATAAAGATGACGAGGAAAGGAAAAAGAACAATGACGATGAAAAAAGAAAATCGATGAATGATATAGAAAAGGCAAAAGGTGTAGCAGAAATATCAAATAAAACAGAAGATTTAAATATAGAAGATAAATTAACAAATAAACCAGAAGAAATAGAAAGTGAAATAAAGGGATCGACTAGTAGAACGGAAAATTCAATAAATAAATTGGAAGCAAATGGAATTAAAAAATTGTTGAACGAAAATGAAGCACAGAGTTTGGAAAATACAATAGGAATATTAAAGAACGGAGCAGAAAAGGTAACTGACCAAACGGAGATAACAAAGACAGCAGAAAACACGACGAAAGCGCAAGATGAGAGATCGATAGATAAAACTGAAAAATTGAATGAAAAATTATCAAATGGCGTAGAAGAATTAGCAGTTAAGATTCATGTAAAAAATGTGCAATCTATAAACGCAAGATCGCTAGGTAAAGATTCTCAGATTACTGAAGTAGTCGAAACAGACGATGATAATACATCAAAAAAAAAACCTGAAGATGCGACGAATGAATTTTCTCAAAGCACAACTTCTGAAAATGTTGCGACCACGAGCGGAAGCTCGACAACGAATCTTCCCAATGAGAACAGCCAAACGAAAGCACGGAAGAAACGCGAAAGCGACAAGTTACCAATGATAACGCCGCTTTCTTTAGAGCTTCCGTATTCATACGTTCTCAGCGAAGGCTCCCCTTGTGAGATTCCTGATTCCGTGACGACTGTAATTATTCCGGACAAGCCGTGTCTTTCTCCCGTTACTCTGGAGGACGAGGATTATCAGCTTGAATCGACAAATCAAAAAGAGGAATCATTTACATATTTCAATACGGAGATTTCCAAAGACGAAAGACAGGACAAGGATCAGCAAGGATATGACATGGAAATTTTTGGGGAATATATTCGACCAGAAGCCACCGTTCTGTCCATTGATACCGATTTTGTACGTAGCGTGAAAGGAATAAAACCGAGTCAGGATATAGTGATCGTCCATCAGGACTTGGATAAAATTAAAGAAGAAGGTGAAGAAGAAGTAAAAGAAGATGAACGAAAAAAAACAGAGAGCTATCAAGAAAAGGAAAATGATAAAGAAAAAAATGTAAAAGAGGAAGAAATGGCAAAGCTTGCGACACTGGAAAATATCATGGAGCACGAGGAGAACGAAGAAACTAATATAAGGACGATTGAGTCCAAAGATGCTGAGGAAATTTCTTCTGGCGTTCTTGAGTATGAATCTTTACCTGATACCAAAGATTTAACAATTGATACTGTTTTGACAAACGAAGGAACAGCAGACTTTGCAACTGAATCCAAGAGCCTGTTGGAAAATTCATCGGAAGAGAGCGGAAGTACGCAGAATACCCACTCGACTACGAGTGACATTAAGGAAAGTACTACGAGCAATCAATCGATTGAGAGTCCAAGTCCGGACAGACCAGTAGTACCAGAATTAAACCTGGACTCACTTCAGGATAACACGGTGTCGTCTTTCAAGATAACGACAAACGAAACAGAGAAGGAGGATAACGACAGAGAAAGCGATGCTACGATCTCCTTGGTTGAGCCGTTGATTTCGGATGAGAGTTTAATGAATCGGTTGGCTGATCATGAAGAAAAAATTATTACTGAAGGGTTGACAGAGAGAGGTCTGCAGTCAGAGTTTCCAGAGGCTGATCAATTGTATCATGCAGAACATATGGAGTACAAATGGTTGGAGAAGGATCCGTTATCTACGGAAATGAATTCGGAAGATGAAACGAAATCTCAAGGGAACAATATTGATTTGAAGACGACTTTACCGGAAGACGCTATACAAGTCGATTTGGTTTTACAGGAGGAAGCGGAGACAGAGGAATTAGGAAGCGAGGAAGAAATCGCGAGAGAATTAATAGATTTATTGGATAAAGATATACAACTTCGCGCTGAAGAATTGGATTTGAAAAAAGAATCTATAGATATTGGAGAATCTGAGAAAAGTAATTTAGAAATAGACGATAAATCTAATCAACCGTTGTCAGCATCTATGCGTTCGATATTAACTGAACAAGAAAAGAAGGAATATGAAGATTCTTCCCATAAAATAGATGAAATAGTAAGAACTGAAATGACTAGCGAATTATCAGATGACATAACGGATATCAGCCAAGATAAAGATAAAAACAATGCGATAATAGATAAAGAATCTGAAAAAATTAAATTGGAAATGGTAAAAAAAGCACGTATAGAGAATTCGCATGTTGCACCTTTAGCACAATTTGAGCAAGATGAAATATTGGAAGAAAATGGTACTTCTGAGATAGCTGATGAAAACGTTACAGTTAAAAGTAAGCTTGATAATATTAATGCCGATCACATCGATATTCAGGAAAAACTTGAAGATAAACAAACGAGTATGGAAGTTTCAGACAGCCAAAGTAGCGACAGTAAAATTGAAGAACCGAAAGCAGAAAATATAAAGCAGGAAGAAAATGAACAAGAAGAGTTACAAAGTGAGAAAAAACATGAGCAAGAAAAATTAGAAGCACGCGAGGAATATAAACAAGAAAAATTTGATGTTGAAGAAATCGAGCAAGAAAAATTAAAAATTCAAAGTAAAGATGATCAAGAAAATGTAAAGATAGAGGAAAAAATTGTAAATATGACAGCATCTCCTTTAGAAGTAGTAGAGTCGAGGAAAGACTCAATAAATGAATCGATGAAAAATGACGATGGGAATGAGGACATTAAATCAAATAATAAATCCATTATTGACGATCAAACAGAAAAAGATACGGAAAATGAGAAGGAAGAGAAAAGTGAAGACCTTTCAGGGAAGGTAGAGAGCGTCCATGGACCAATTATGAGCGCAATATCAGAACAATCGACAGAAGATCATTCTCGCTTTGGATATTGGACCATGGGAACAAAATCATCGACTGTGGAAACAGTAATTGAAGCTTCAGATTCTAATACGAGTACAGAGAAGATTGTTGCTGATGAGTCAGAAATCATCGCGGACGAATCGCTTATTCAGAAAAAAGACTTAGCAGCAGTTGTAAAAATTCAAGCTTGTAAGTAAAATACAACATTTTGATAAAATTATGTTGTGATTCTTCAATTATGCTGCGTTAGCAGTATGAATAACTGACCACCGACTTTCTTATCTTTTATTATACTTAAATAATATAACAAGGCCAGAAGTTCGCGGATATAAATAACATTGCAGTGTCATTAATTTTGTTGAGATTAGAAAGTGGAGTAATGTTATTCTGAGACATTTGTTATTTAATGAATAATAAGAATGAGAGAGAGAGAGAGAGAGAGAGAGAGAGAGAGAGAGAGAGAGAGAGAGAGAGAGAGAGAGAGAAGAGAGAGAGTAACGAAGATTATTTTTTAAGGTATCCGAGGATTTGTAACGCGTCGTCGCGTGCGAAGAAATGCGAGCTTAGAATTTCCTTCTAATGACGTTTCATCGACGCGAAAGATTACGGTAAATATAATAAAATTTTTATAATAATTTTAAGCCTTCCCTCAAAAAAGTAGTTATGGATTAATATTTCAAGAATAAAATAATATTATTGTAATTTATACCATAATAAAGCGTTACGATTACATAATTGTATAAAAAATTAACTTCTGTTTGTTCGTGTTACATAAAAATTAATAAAAATTGTACGATATACTAGGCCTAATAAAATAAAATCTTTTCTAAGTTCTGTTATTGCATTCTAAATGGAATACGATAATTTTGCACATGGTTATTTAATGTGTTGAAACCGATCTTGGAATTGAGTCCATCAGTTTTCCTCTGTTTTGCCGAGCAGAACAGCTGGACGCAATATTTCGCACGCCACGCCCGTCGGAAGTTTATTACGTAAAAGAGGAAGCGGCGGGTCATTGCTAAACGTCAGC
Organism: Trachymyrmex cornetzi; assembly: GCF_001594075.2. Classification (NCBI taxonomy): domain Eukaryota; kingdom Metazoa; phylum Arthropoda; class Insecta; order Hymenoptera; family Formicidae; genus Trachymyrmex; species Trachymyrmex cornetzi. The sequence continues at coordinate 362,482 of NW_017297680.1, forward strand.
GCTTTCATGATTGCAACAGGCGGTTTGGCAGTAACTGGCTTGGCAGATAGACCCGAGTTTTCCCTTAAAATAATTGTTTCTTAAATCAGAATTGACGTCCACGAAATTGACGTCTTACGAATGTTGTTTTTGTTACATTTCCTTAAAAACTTCATATCTCAAAATAAAATTTATCAACACTAATCAATTATTTGTTAATTGTTCTTTAATAACAAGTATTTTTCTTTAATAGTGATTAAATAACTGATTAATTAACATACTTCCCTTTTTCTAAATCAGATATAATTGAATTTCATGGTAATGTTTAGAGCGATCATCTAGTACCGCAGGATACTTCGAATCTGCGAGAAGCCAGACGTCTTCGACGAGAAGAAGCTCTGCGGAATACAACACTCTCGTTGGAGAATGCCTTTGCGACAGGTCGACTTCAACATACAGGCGAATTTCACGATTCTGTGCCGTTGCTTCCTTTCGATCTGCTGAATAGTAAAACTGATTCAGTCACCTCAAACGATTCTTTGGATGAAGTTGATATTAAAGAAGCTAATATACCTGATAATGCAAAATCTAGTGCCAATGAAAGTGATACCGTGTAAGTAATAATTCGTAAAAGAAATGAAGAATGCATCAATTAAAGTACATAATATTCTTAGAATGTTATATGAATATTATTAAAAATTAAAATAGTATTATTATAATCTTTTAAAAATATTATATAATATTTTTTAATGTTATGAAAGTATTCTATTGATATTATATGCCCACTTCATATAATATTTTTGTTATTATTCCTTTAATATCCGTGGAATATCATTAAAATATTTATTAATATTAATTATTATTATATAAAATTGCAATGTAAATTTACAATAAGTAACAACAAGCTTTTATCAGTCTGAGCTGGATTTTAGTGCTTAAATAGTACTTTTAGATTTTATTTACACATCCAGTTCTACAATTGCGCAACGAAATCATTTTCAATCTTTACACGCAATCTTAAACCGAACTAATGTAATAGTTTTACAAATTAAAGTAAATATTATTGCTATACTTTCTTATGTTTATATAATGTTATAGTAACATTAAATATTATTATTTTTTTAATAATCATATAATATTATCATAAATAGACATATAACCGTATCTATTAATATTTCAGGAATACTATTTAATATTATATAATAATAGTAAAATATTATTAAAATGTTACATTCAATATTCTAAGAATACGCCTAAAATATTAGTTAATATTAGTTAATATTAGTTAATATTAAATAATATACTTATAGGGTTACTCTTTAAATTGTAGATGTAATAAGCTGTGCATTCTCTATATAATCTTCAACGTTTGTGCTCCCATTAGAAAGAGAACATAATATATTGAATCTATATAAAGTTTTAGATGTTAACAAGAATAACAGCCATCTTTGATCTCATAGTAATGCGCAGTCTATACTTATTATTACGTATATGTTTCAAATATTAGGGTAAAGTCTCCTATTACGAGATAGCTTTTTTTAAAGGCTTGTAATTTATTTAATTTGTAATCTGAATTTCTACCTTCATGTCAAATTTATGGGAAATATATTTAAGTTTTATCGTCAAAAGTTAGCAGTCGATAATAGCTATACTTTGTTGTATGTGAAATTTTTTATCAAAAGTATCAATTTTGATTATTCAAAAAAAGGTTCCTAATATGAGATACAAGGGTTTTCTTGTATGAGGTGGTATCTCATAACAAAAAACTAAGGAAAAATGAAGATAAGCTTTATATACTTTATACACTTTTATTATATTACATACAAGTAGGGACAAAGAATTTAAATGTTATACATAATAATTATATAATTTTTCGATGTGTGTGTGAATAATTTTAACAATAGAATCGTCATTTTTAACATTTCGTTCGATAGTGCTTTGAGATATTGAATTGTTTAGATGCTCTCATATTAGTTAGGAATACCCTGAGTATCTCATATTACGACTTCCATGCTTTGCGGTACGATCACCAAATCTAATCTTCACAGTTAAATCATTATATCATGTGTTTTCCTATAAATACGATTTTACTCTATCACTATATGCAGATTTTATTACCTAATATTCATTTTTATATAATAAAACAAGATTTAAAGACTCTCTAACCTCAATAAAATTTGACGACATTCAATTTCACAAATCTTTTTTTGCAACGACTACACGCATAATCTAATAATAAATTTTCTACTAAACATGTTTCACACTAAGAGTAAAAAGTTCATGATAGAACCAAACACATACGCTTATTAGTTTAGCAGAAACTCGAATCCGCTATCTTATATTAGGAACCTATCCCATAATAGGCGACTTTACTCTATTTGTTACTTAATGTCTTAAATTAAAAACCTTTGTGTAAACATCTTTTGCTACTTGTCACAGTCGCGAACATCGGACGACTTTCCACAAAGGCAACACCTTCGTTGATCCCACCTTTCCAATCGTGATGCATCTGCTGGCGGATGCATCCCGCAATTGCCACTTCACGGTCAGTCAAAATTCCCATTCAGATTTTAATGCAAATGCTAGAGGAGCCAAACCCATGGAACCGACTATGGACATTGTGATGCTGGGTTATCCGAGAGACGACGAGAATCAATACCTGAACTTCATAACCAGCGTCGAGGATCTGAACTCCAATATGGATTCCTTGACTCTGCACGATGTGATAAAGAGCACAAAGGACACCAGCGACGCTCATCCTTCAACGACTTCCGGCGAGGGTAGTCTTAGGGAACCCTTGGCCCTTCCAGGAGTTCCTCAAGGTGTCTTGATCGAAGAGGTGACCAGCTTAGACGAAGTCGTCCCGTCGGAGTCGACGAAACCGTCGACCGCGCCGAAGACCTCGTTGGATACAAATAGCTCAATGCCATCTGAGGAATGTGCCCTCGAGGACACGAAGATTGATTTAGGGATATCTCCGAGAACTACGGATACAACGGAAGACCGGAAACAAGAAGCTGAAGGACAAGAGTCTGATCGCAACCCTGAGAGTGTTGGAGAGAGCGATTTACATAGCGACGATGCAAATAAAAATTTTAACGAGTTCTCTGGCAATAACCATGAGCACGTGGAAGAAGAGAAGGATAAAACGTGAATCATATATTCATGAATCACGTATTCATGGAGATGTGTAGGCTGACATGAGCAGGAGTCGCGAATTGTATGATCGGTCAATTGGTTCCTCCCATTAAAATTAAGGAATTTGCCAGACAAGGATTGTTAGAATTCCATTGCACATTAAAATATTTTGCAAGAAGCACTTGCGTTTTATATTATTCTTAACGCAAAATTCAGAATGTCTGTTTGTTTATTTGTTTATGTAGAAATAAATAGACGGTACGAGAAGGATATCACTCAGGAATAGTATTAATGTACACGAAAAAAATTATGACACAGCACTCAATTACTAATTTATATACGAGGGACATGCAACGAGCTCTAAAGTCGTAATTTCGTTATATGATACAAGCGAACAGTCTCTTTTTCCGCTTTTTACATAGTTTGAAATTATATTGTCTATCTTTGTATATGCAAAGAGCATCAAATAAATTGCATATATAAGATAACTCAATTCGCTTTCACTTTAGAATATCTACCATAAGAAATATCTAATCCAATTAACAAATATCGATAGCTATAACTTGCAAATTAAGTATATTCTTGGTAATAAGATACTTCCAACGTCTTTACTGCACAATTATGGCCTATGAATTAATTACAAGTATGACGCAAAAATCTTAAATTGATGGAAATAATTGCTCGTTTTACTAATATTTCGCGTTAGCATAACTTGCTATTTAGTCCTGGCTCCTAGAAAATCAAAAATGCAAAAGTGAAAACACAGTATAGAGAAATTTCGTCACAGTGAAGTGTTTTGTATTCTTCGAATTTCTGTGATTGGCTGCTAATCGCGTCCCTTATAATCAAAAAGCTTCGAAATCGAGCTGACAATGTTTTGCATTTGGATCACGCAGAATTAATGCAAGCAGCTCGGATACGGACCTTGGTACATATTTTTAGTGCCCGCCGCGATCTAAAGAGAGAAAGAGAAGAGAGAAAGAGACGAATGGCGATCAGTATCGTGGTCGTCTCGAGCGTCCAGTGAGCGGGGATCCAAGGTAAGGGCACGACGTCGCAGTGACGTCATCGGGCGTCGCGACGACGCCGTCGTTGTCGCCGCCACTCGCTACGACGCGCGTGCAGGCATCACCGCGATCAGTCGCAGCAACCGTTTTCTTCTTTTCTTTCTTTCGTAGTGATCGTCGTGTATATCATCGTGTATTTCCAAACTCTGTCACGCTCGCTAATAGTCGCGAGCGATCTGCTACCGCAACTTTGTCACGTACGTCCAGTATCTTTGAAAGGTAAGCGAAATCAGCGTTCGCGAGTGCAGCTGCGGATAGATTGCTTCGTTCTCAGAAAGTTTTCGAGACGATATCTTTATCGCATTCTTTTACTTCACCTTTTTTAATTATAATACTTCAGTTACCTACGTATTTTAAAATATGTACAATTTTGGCCTTCGACTTTAATTAGTTTTTACAGTCATGAAAATAACATTAATCAACATTGAAAATGATGAAATCGATTTCCTTTTAAAGAGAGCCTTTAATTAATAAAAGATGTGTCTGCCGTTTTAATGTTTATATTACATTAGAATTTGCAAACTTCCTAGCTATTAATATTATTATCGGTAAATTGCACAGTGAAAATTCTCTCTCTCTCTCTCCCTATTTTATATTTTTAAAACTGTAGTTTTATAGAATTAATTTTATCTAAAAATTTTATATTGATTAAAATATCATTTAACCTCGCCTAACAAAAGTAACATGTCCACTTCTCTATCTCTGGCAAATGTTTAAGGTCACCGTGCAATTTTTATTTGTAAAATCGATATCCCAATTTAATCTAAACTAATATAAGAAATAACAATATATTTATATTAATTAACAAACACTAGAAATATCAATGAATATAATTTACAAAAACGTTTTGTTAGACGCGAAATATGTGATGGAGAACGAGACGAAGCGCGTGACGAGTACGCGCGAGATCTACGAGCGGGATCGTTATCGATGTCCGAGCCGGTCGATTGGATGACGCGTATCCGAGCGAGTATATTTTCGTGATGATGAGCATCGGTGAAGAGTTATGCGCGAATACGCAGAGATCAAACAGCGGACGCAAACAAATTGGAATGTTCTTGGCCGCACGCGCGCGGACTTTCGTCGACACTCTCGCGAGCATCAATCATCAATCAGCGTATATTGGCCTCAGGACGACGAATTCGCTGTGACGCGCGTGTCGACCGCACTCACGAGACCAAAATTAATGCTATCCCAGGCGTATTACGAACACTTTGCGAGCTCCCCAATACAGCGTTCTCCCCTGACACGACGCGATCAATCAAGTCGCAAGTGGAAGAATAAATGTCCGAATGGTACTTGAACAAGTGTATTATATAAAGTTCCCTAAATTAAATTGCTTACATTATATTTCTCAATGAATGAGCGTATCGTCGAGGAACAGAAATAAAACGAAAATTGAAAATACTCTAAGAGTGAAGAAATATTCTGGCACTTGATTAAATTTAACGTAACGTAGTGGCAACTTTTTCATAAATCCTGCATTTTTTCTTACTTGATTATAAAACAGATAACGTATAATAATAAAAATAGCATACATTGAGAGAAAAATGTATTAGATTTTAATAAATAATTATTTGAGTAGCAATTAACATAACATTTATTTAAGAAAAATAAATCTTTGCTAAATAAAATATAATAGGTAAATCATATCAATGGTTCTTGTACCAAATAAATATATATTTACATTTATTAAATATTCAACTGGCACTATTCAAACAAATATTTATTAAAATTTAGTACATTTTTTTCTCAGTGCAATAGCAGTATAAAGAGTAAGATAAATAATGAGGTAAATACGTATATTTAAAAAGAAAAAAAAGTAAAAACAATCTGTGGCTTCACGGTTTTATGGTAATTCAAATTGCTCCCGAACTGCATTCTTTCTCCAGTTTTCTCGCAAAGCGATGTAAAATCCAGCACGCTCGTGTTTTTAGCTTCATTTAAAAGCGCGCGAAGGCCGTCCCGCAGCTATCGGATGATCGGCGCTCACCCTCTGCCAACTTTGTACGAAATTAACCCATCCTCGGATGCGTGAAATAAGACATGAAGGTGATCGACGGTTCGGAGAAACTGAACGGGCCTCTTTCGCCGGCGGGTTATCATCGCAGAACGCATGCGTGATAGATCCATCCTTCGTCCGAGGCGGATAAACCGCGCTCGCTGAGCTAACTTGTGCCTCTTTGTCGTGCGTTCGTTGCGCGTCAGTTTCCCGTTCCGCTTCTGGCTAGGAGGACGCGCGATAAGGAGATCGCGGAAGTGAGCGCAAAAGTGTTCTGCCAGGAAGAGCTATCGTATCTTTTACGTGAGATAAAATTCCCGCTCCCCAGAGAATCGGGGAAGATCTTGCTCCGCCTGCTCCCTACCGATATTTATAAATCATCGTGGAGAACATCGATCCGAATTTTACTGAAGACTGTTTTCATAATTATTTTTTGCGATTCATTTCGCAGATGTCTAGTCGCGATTGATATTGGGGTTTCCCAGAAGATCCCTGAAATAATAGGGAGACCTGGTTTTCTTCCTGAAGAAAATTTTTACTGAGAAGAAAGCCGCTATTTTCTTTTGCCATCGATATATTTATAGTCGGTCGAAGATACCCTGAGGTGGTTATCTGTCCTATTTCCGCTAGCGGGGTTATAAATAATCAAGGGATTATCCTGTCTGCAAGATTACTCGTTTCCGTTTTTGAAACAAATCTTTAAATATATATCTTATACGAATCTTCATCTCTCTTTATTCGGTTTCTCGTTCGGAATACCATTCTGATAAATCGCCAGGGGAACTTTCGAACGAGTCCGTTCTCTCGAGAATGATCTTTACAAATAATCAAGAATAATCTGAATTGTTTTCGCTCTTGGGATCGATCTTTGCAAATAAGCCGTGAAGGTACACGAATCTTTCCGGAAACGATTTTTGTAAGCAATCCGGGAAAACGGCGAATTTCTGCGAAGTCGGCCTTCGTGAAACACCTTGGAGAACTCGGAATTTTACGGACGGACTTTAACGATCGAGACACGGAGCTTCGCGTAACCGGCTTAGAACTCCGTTCATGTCGCAGACTTCGAAGGAGGACGCCGACGCGATGAAGGCTAACACGGCGGCGACGAAGATCCAGGCTAATTTCCGCGGATACCGCGTGCGCAAGCAGCTGAAGGAATCCACGCAGCGCCGTCGTCAACAACAGCAGAATCAGCAGGACCAGAAGCGGAACCAGCAGCAGCTGCAGCAGCAACAGCAGGAACATATGAAGCCGAAGGAGCATCTGCTGAAGAGACAGAGCACTCGGGAGGCGCTCGAGGAGAAATCGGCGACGAAGATCCAGGCGGGCATTCGCGGTTTCCTGGTGCGAAAGAGACAGCAGGCCGTTCAGGCAGCGGCAACGAGGATCCAAGCCGGCTTCCGTGGCTTCAGGACGCGGAAACTGCTGAAGCAAAACGGCCAATAAGCTGTCCCTTCCTGACGATGGTGTGAGAGACGACGTGGGACGTTGACGTGTGCAAGAGGTTCTTCCCGTTTATGTCTCGTGATTGCGCTGACGTAAATTAGAACTTGTTACTGATGTGATGCATTTGCTGCGAGGCTGAGTGGAAGATGTGATAATTACTTCGATCTACATATATATTCCCAATCCGTTTCTCTTAAGATCTAACAGAATTATACTTGGCTGTTGAATACGTACAATTTTTCTGTGTGAATCTGGAATGTCTGGAATGTGTCTTTTCTAACTTATATAATGCTATCAGATGAGTATTGCAAAATTAATAATTTGGAAATATACGTTAACAAGTTTTTCCAAAAATGTTCTAATTTAACACACCTAAGATATGCATATTGTCTATTTGAGTATAGATATATTATATAATATATATTCTATTATTATACAATATATATATATATATATATGCAGTGTGTATGCATGTGTGGATAAGTCCCAGCAAACGAATTGATATTATTTGTCGCTATTTTGACGTCACAAGAACGTCTTTAAGATCACCAAAATCTTGTTTGCTGGGATATTATACAATAATATCCAGAAAAAAATAAAAACATAACTTTTTTCTAAACTTAAAAGTATTTTTTTAGCAAAAATGGATAAAAGAATGTTTTTGTCTTTGCTTGATTTAAAAATTTAGTTTAATCTTACTTTTACGCGTGTTTTGGAATAATCACAGAACATTTACATGTTGTAATGAAAATTATCTAACACATCTTCTTTTATTCCGACGATTGCGTGTATGACATTAGCCAGAAATTTTCATAAAATACAAAAGAATTATTCTTCAGGCGTGTTTGAAACCGTGATAGCTCGCGATGATTGCGACGATTGCGTGCTAATACTAATCGGCACTCATTAACTGCACAAGGAAAATGTAAACAGCTGCAACATGTGTCCGCGACATCTCAGCGCTTATAAGCGGTTTAAATATAACATCGAGCTTGCGCCTCGAGCCCTTGACCCTTAAATTCTTCTTAGCACCGAATTCTTTGGCACGTTTCTCGACCTTCTCCATATATTTGTTCTTATATTGTGTATCATTTATTTTTCAGCATTTTGCGGATTCCTTTGTAACTCGGACAAGACCTGCAATTGGATCGGAGGCGAGAAAGGAAATGACAATTTCAATTAAGTTGATTACATTGTACGCTTTTGAAACACTCCGTTTGTCTTTGAACTGTAACTTTGTTAATCCTGTTGGAAGCTATCTCGGGAATTGATCGATAATTAACGGAACATTGCTTTACGACAATATTTATCATTGTTCTTATTTTCTCATTTCGACTTTTTCCATGATGACTTTCATATGAGAACGATGGCAATAAATAATAATGTCGAAGAAAGGAGTAATGATCGACGACATCGCGCCTTGAAGGAAAGCGGTTGAGATATATAAATATATATATATATATGTATGATAGAAATTAGTTAAATAATTATACAAATCTCTTAATATACTCTCTTGTTATATCATTTTTTATGTAATTAATGTAATTAACGCGTTATAAATTCGAATCCTGCAAATTATAATCGAAGATACATCTGTAGCGTAATTTTGTATCCGTACAGTTCGCGCAATTAATGCCTTCCAACCTTGTTTTGTTATTACGTGTTACTTTTTCGGTTATTTTTGCGTTCATGGGCGAAATACGCGAGTTTCTCCAATTTCTATATGCTTGTTTAGTCCATTCGACTACGGCCGTGAATGTGAAAACGACCGATGAGAAAGTAAACGCGATGCCTCACCAGTGAACGTGGTGTCATAGATTTGAAAGGCATTAATTGCGCGAACTGTACAATCTGTTGATAAATGATACTTGTATAATGACTAGCGCATAAAAAATGTATATATTAATATATACTTTTTGTTGTTGTACTTGCGTTTTATGGTTCTGCCCGGATTTTGTGAATAATAAATTTTTAATCTTTGTAATAAGTATTTATATATACATATATATATGATGGTTATATTTAATATATAGATATTAAAGAATACTCTTACATTTTTTGTAATTTACTTTGGTGATAAGTATACATTATTTAGTATACATTCATTTGCCATTTTTTAACTGAATGAAATGAGATTATATTATGTATGTGTATCTAAATTTGATACATTATCCAACGAGTAAAGCAGTTCACCAGTAATTCTGGATGGCAGCACTTATATAGGAAAGCCATATTGTCTTCAATACTCAAGATGCTTTAAAATCTTTAATTTTTTAATCAATAACATGTTTGTGACTCGACTATTTTTTTTTAAAGTGTTTTTTCAAAGCTTTGCCTATAAATATCGATTAAAGTCTATTTAAAATAAAAGAAGAGAAGATACTAAATCTCAAAAATGCGAAAGAACATTTTTGTTTACGCAAACATGAGAGTTACACTTATCGCTTGAATAAACAAACCATTTCGTTTCATTTATCATCGTAAAGAAACAATTTCATCTTGTTGCGAATGAGGCAACAGGCTAGTTCTGGTTTAAGAGCGCGGATAAACAAATTAATCCGAGACGAGGGAAGGTACGTCAATGATGCGCACATGAATGCAACCAATTTTATTCTGTTGTCTGTTACATAGAGGCGGCGCGTTCGCCGAAATATTCACATCCGGTCTCCACAGAAATACCGAGAGTTATGTAAGATACTCGTTTTTGAGGCGCTTACCAGACTAATCGATGCGAGAGAAGTACCGGTGAAAAAGTCAGCTATTAACTATTTTCGTGTCTATTTAATAAATATTAGTAACAGTCCGTTCGTGAAAGGCAAGGTATTGATGTACTGACAATATTTATCTAAACGCGGGCGCGCATTATCGGGAGATTCCTTATCGCAGGGAGATCTCACTCTCTCCTTAAAGTTTAAACGCGTCGTTAAACGTAAATAATGAAAATAAATATTAAGATAAATGCGAAGTGTCGATATAACTTTCGTAAATACATGCGTAATCGAAATGTCAAATCGGAATGTGAAAAATCATGTTATGACTGTTTTACAGAATAAGGTAGGGAAACAGGAGAGGGGAGGACTTTCGTATCTTCCTCATGTACTTCATCCTCAAAGTCATTTTCTTCCGCTTTTTTACTCTCGACAGAGATCCGGCTTGTTTCCTGACACGAAATTCGAGGATCCCGTCGATCGTCTCTTGTTATTCAGCAAGAGACGCGATTCACAGCCAAGGACCATGCGCGATGATTCATCTCTCACGAGATCAATCTAGCCGGTACGAGCGCGCGCTCGCTATAATAAGCACGCGGACACGGGCGCGAGTTTCATTGAGACATGCGTGTATAAAGACGGGATAACGTAATTAAAAAATCACAGAAATGCCATTATACACGAACAAGGGCACCGTCGTCTCGCGGGAGCGGGAAATGGGGATGAGGGTGGGTATCTTGGGAGCAAGCTACGTCATTTTGTCGTCATTTTGACGTCAAATAGTGTCAACTTGCTACCAGGGTAGAGACGAGGCTCCGACGAGCTATCTATCACAATCGAAGATACCTAATGGGATTATATCGTGAAATGTAATAAATAATTCGGAAAATCACTAATATATATCCGCGTTTCTCTCCATCTTTCTCATTTTACATTCGCTCCTCTCACATTCGTTGTCTCATCCATTCGTCGTTCTTTTCGTCCATCCGGGGGTTGGTTTAGATTTCCGTTTACTTGGCGAATCGGTTGGGGAAGTTGTCGAAGATATCGGGATAGCTCCGCGTCTCCAGGCTCTGATGGGGCAAACAAGTGTTCGCGAAGCACGTGAGGTTGTCCACGCTGCAGCCGGTACAACGATTGCAACTGCAGATCAATCCGTCGCCGCAGACTCCCCAAGAATCACTTGGACCACCACAAATTTGTCCGGGGCCCTACAGGAAATCGATGTCGATAAAATCGCGAAAGTTCATCATATACTCGTAGAATTCTCGACGAATTTCCAAATGGAGACCAACGCAACATTGAAGATAAAGACAGAATAGAACTTGCGCAAATTTGCGTTAAATTTCAAAGTTTAGAATACGACATTTTAAATAAAAATCTAAAATCAAAATTTTATTTTTCACAGTAAATCTTGGTTCATATTTAGAACTTTGTCTCAACACTTTTATCAATGAATGTATACGTTGTTAATTTAATTTATACGCTTTTATTTCTGAAATTTTGTAGTATATGTAACGTAAACTATATGCCAAATGTATCATCATTTTAAGCGCGTTCTAAATACGAGTCTTTGGATTTTATGATATACGATGAGATATGTTCAAGAATGATTTTCTAAAGTGGAACAATGCATCGTACTATATTGTTAATTGCTACTCACCCTTCGGCATTCCGAGATACCGCAGAGAGTCGACGTTGTGTAACCGAACTCGCATTGCTCGCATTTGTCGCCACAGCCCACGCACAGCGGTCTCGGCTCGTGCCGCTGTGCGATCGCGGAATGCGCGTGACACTTGTCGATCCTGTAACACCATTAGAGCTTTGTTGATTACCGTAACATATGTACAATATAAGGCCGGTATTTATAGTCACTCTTTATACTTATGACTATTTTAAGTACAATCTTAAGATGTCATAAACCAATCAGAACTGAATTAATAGCTTAAGACATTACTTAAGACAGTGAATAAAAACGGACTATGAATATCAGCCTAAGATTTTACATTTTATGATTTTATTCATTATTGCTCCATCGTTTTTAATGCTTACAGGAAGACCGCGGCCAGGAGAACGATCATGTAAGTGAATTGGAAGGTAAGCATGATGATCCACCGATCTGAAACAGAAACGACGTGCATATAAATCGCCGTGCTTTTTCTTACCGTAGAATTTTATGTGGCTAATGTAAAGACGAAATGTAAAGATGAAATTATAACGACAAAACTCTTGTTTGACATTAAAACGCTCGAACAAATGTCTGAACTATTATTTTTCCATGTATCAATCTTTTTATACAAACCTTTTTTTTATCTCAATAACAAAAATAAGTGGTCCTTGTGCCTAGTTGAATAAATTTACAGTGCTCGAAAAGAGCGTGAATAAACAGTGAGGAAAAAAATAAATTTTACACTAAGGATAAAAATTTGCTCTAAAAATAAAATATATATATTACGATATATTAATCGTTAAGGTTGATAATAACGCGTTACTTCATTGAAAAAAATTTCTGGTCGAAAATGGACGAATCAGAAATTTCTGGTTAAATTTATTAGAATTCTAGTTGAGATAACTAGAATTCTGATTGATACTATATTTCTGGTAAAATCTACTAGAATTCTTATTTTTTTTTACCAGAATAATTATATTAATCAGAATTCTAGAATTATCTCAACTAGAATTCTAATAGACATAACCAGAAAATTCTGATTCGTCCATTTTCCACCAGAATTACTGTTTAATCCAACCAGACCATTTTTCTCAGTGTTGTAACGCCGTTACTTTGTTGATTGTTACCTTGTATAATAACGATTTGATAATAACATTGTGAATTTTTTATGACGGTAATGGTAACATCAGAGTTAGAAAAATCAATTGTTACTTGTAACGAGCTGAAAAAGTCATTCGTTATTGAAAAAAATAACTCTTTTTTTCATTAATTTGTAACGCATTACTTTTTTACTCGCGTTACTCGTAATGAGTAACGGTACGCGTTACTCCTTACTTATTATTTTTTTTAGTAAGTAATGCGTGATGATAACAAATTATCAAAGTGACTTTTCTAATCTTAGCACAACCTTAGCGTTTAGTTAGTTAACGTTACTGTCATAAAAAATTGCAACATCGTTATCAAATTATTTACTGTAGAAAGTAACGACAAAGTAACTGAAAAGTAATGTTTGCCAACCCTGTTAATCATATATTAATATTATGCATGATTTCCAATGTTTTTCGTGATAGTTATTATTAAAAGTTACATTTCCGATATTTATCAATTTAACACTGCCGCGAAGCGGCCTTGAGTAATTAATAATGCTGTCGCGATTCGTATTGAATATTAATGTGAGTTTCACTTTATGTCTATGGTGACTACCTATGTAAAATACAATTCTTTTGTAAAGGATAATTAATAATTACAACGATAAATCATTTGCTTCTCATAAGAAATAATTAATCTCTCTTTATAAAATAATAATTAATAATCTTCTTCTAATTATATATATATCAGGGTCGGGTAAGTTAACGTTTTTCTTTCAACTAAATTAAGTTAAAGTTAATGGCTTATAAAATTAAAAAAATTAAGTTGAAAGTTGAAGAAATAAATAATTAACTTAATAAAAGTTAAGTTAAGATTAAATTAACTTAAGTTTAAAAAAAAGTTAATTTTGAAAAAAATTATTTTTGAGATCAGAATATCCAAATTTTTCTTAAAGTGAGATTACTTTAAATAACCCTTACAAATATAGATTATTAGGCAAATTTAATCTTATATAATCCACGTGTAAGTTACTTATATATAATAAAAGTTTGCATTATTTCTCTTTCTTTATCCTTTATCGAACTTTCTTGAACTTCTGAAACAACTGTTTATGCATGTTTACGACTACATCGACTAGGTATTTGTTACAAAAAATATATGTAAAAATAGGTGGATGTGCAACTCTGTTCTACAACAATTCTTCATCTAAGGCTCGTTTCGTATTTATGTTACTGAAATATAACGTTTGTACCTAAAATTCGTATTTATGTTACTGAAATATAACGTTTGTACCTAAAATTAGTGTGATTCAAATATAAGCGGGAATTGACAAAATCTAGCGAGTCAATAAAAACTAGCTACCGTATGGTGTGACTCTTATTATAGGGTCATAAAATTATCATCATAAAATTATTGAACTTTTTCTAAATTAATTCTCTAATGTTTAAGATTTTATAAAAAAAAAATATTAGCATTAAGAAAAATAGAAAAATTTTCAATTTAAAAAAAGTTAATAAATTAAAGTTTAAAAGTAACTAAATTAAGTTAAAAGTTATTAACTTTTTAACTTTTTTTTTTAACTTTTAACGTTTCAATCAATTAGTTACTACCCAACCCTGATATATATATATATATATATATATATATGTATATATATCTCGCAATGCCACAGATGCGGATTATCTTTCCATTTACCGAGTTCAATCACCCCGCTTCAGTATCTTGACATTATATGCAACAATACTAGCACCAGGAATATTGAATATCCATGAAATATCGAGGTAGATATTACCATGCTGTAAAATTGACTTTTCATCGCCAGTATGTCATTAATTGCCACATGTCTACAACGTGAGCATGTAAGGATGAACGATATTCTGACCCTTTCTCTTTGAGGGGTATCAAAATATGTTATACAACTAACTCGTTGCAGGATATAATTGTATTCATTTAAGAAAACAGACATATATAATTATGTCTGAGTAAAAGATCGAAGAATATTCCAACCATCAAAAGACTACATGAATGTTACGATATGTATCCAGGAATGAAGAATCAGGAATGCACGGACCTCAATAAATTCGTCAAAACACAATCACACAAAATAATGCACACTTCAGCATCTGGCATATAGACACTTGGAAATACGGCCATCAAACGTAGACATAAAGTATGACATCAGTCATAGGCTTCTATATCGTGAAATAGAATCTTCTATGATGTTCTGTCTTTATATAGATTCATATGTCTTTGTATAGATTCACGATTATATTATTTATTTTACAGGAATATCAAACGTAATGATGATAACGATGATGAAGATGATGGCGATGAAGATAATGAAAATGATGACGATACTACAACCCGACGCGATGCGAGAACCAAGGAAAAGCCGTTCGTGCCGGCGACCCGTCGCGAGAATTAAACGGGTAAAACTGATGTCCCACATCGCCACGATGGTCCCCACTCTACATATAGCGAAACGGTTTGCAAAGCCACAACCTCCGTGACTCCGTGGGGCAAAGACTACCGGCGTTAACCGATTTCTCGATAAATGTAGAAAGGACAGCCGAATTCGATACGGCTCAAACCCATTCACCTCAGAAATGACTATTCTCCATCGCCACTGATGCATCTGTCTTCCCGATGCTTATCGAGCTTGCCATTATGGCATTAAAAGATCTGAGTTCAAGAGAAATTAAAAGCGACCGGGAAGACAGAAAGTTCTACAATCTCCCAACACCGTATTTCCAAGTGTCTATTTGTCAGACGTTGAAGTGTGCATTATTTTGTGTGATTGTGTTTTAACGAACTTATTGAGGTTCGTGCATTCCTGATTCTTCATTCCTGGATACATGTCGTAACATTCATGTGATCTTTTAGTGGTGAAAAAATGAGATAAGATACTCATAATATTTAATTAATGTTTAATTAACGATATATGTCGGTGATATAGATAATAAAATAACGTACGTAATATATAATTGGAGTCTCGTTTTACTTCGCTTTTGTTTATCTATTTGTCGATCTGTTTTTCTTGATTTGTTGCGTGATCAAGAATTTTAATATAGAATTCAGAATTCATATTGCACAAATAAAACTCCAATTTGCATTGATTGCAATTTGTTCATCACACGCGATCGTAACTGAACGACTTTGCGAAATCTTCAACGCTAAATAGAAATGGATTTTTAAACTTCCTTGGGTTCGTTGACCGAAAAAGCGCCATGTTTCTCGAGACAAAACAAGCAGATCTCTCTCGATATTCTGTTCGATTGTGCTAATAATAAACACAAACATTTCACGCGACCATATGATCTACTTTCGACCAAACAAGGCTTCCCTTCTTCTCTCCCACAACTATTCATAAACTTCCGTTCGTAAACAAGGAAACCGCACGAGCTGACTCATCATTGATACTCACGGCCTCCTTTACTCCGTTTTTTTGTAAGCGCGCGTGGGTGCAAAAATAAAAGAATTTGTTTTATCTTGTATTTTTTATCGCAATCTTCCTTATCTATTATTTTGCACAATTATGTCGCAATCTTATCTATATATGTTTGTGGGTCATTATTTTTGGAATCCGAGATAATAATCTCCCTATATGACAAATATTATAAGGAGACTTTGGACCCTCTAAAGGCGTAATAAATATGAATAGCTACTGATTCGACCTTTCTAATCCCGTAGTTATCACATCTTTTCTCTTTTTGGATTCTCTCAGAGACGCTGCTCAGAGATGCACGATCACGATGTGTGATCCCGTATGCGCCACAATTATTTTTCGCGAACATGTGCTATTAATGTCAGCGTATCTAGCCATTCTATGTAATATCTTGACGCCATGTGTGTCGGCAAGTTTACAAAAACATTGCATTAAAATAAGATAATGGAAATGCAGATACGCGTCTTGTGCTATGTTTTTCGTCTTGCACACAAATCGGCTATGTTCGGTTTGGTATTCGTGACGGTCTTTTGTTTTTTTTTTTTCGGAACGCACAAAAGAGCGGCTTGATGATTATTTGCGGACGTACTATATCTTCTTATTATGGGTCATTGCGTCGAACCGCGGAGTCTTTCTAAACTCCACTGCGAGACGGCGTAAAATTAGCTTCCCAGACGGCGACTGGCTGATTCCCTCTCGATGAGTAAAAACATACGTGCCGCGAGAATCGGGTCAGTGACACGAGAAACATGCACCTTTGTATTAAAACCCAATTTCCGATTTTTAGCTGTAAGCTGATTTCGTTAAACAGCTGTTAGACGTTCGATATTACTAAACAATATTTTACAAGTGCACAGAAAAAAACGTTTGGTTGAATTAACTGGAATTCTGGTAGAAAATGAATAATCCAGAATTCTAGTTAAATCTACTAGAATTTTAGTAGTTTTACCAGAAATCTGGATTGTTAACCAGAATTCTGGATCGTTCATTTTCCACTAAAAAATTCCAATTAATTCAATCAAACATTTTTCTCTGTAGTATAAAATATTTCAAAGAACCTTTGATTAACACAACCTATATAGTTGACACCAAATAAAAGTAATATAACATCTATGTTATAATTTTGCATTTAACTAGGGATGAAAAGTAACACGGTCTTGTAATTTTTTATCGTTATCGTTAGTTTTTCATCATAACAATTTGATAATGACAATTTTTAATGAGTAATACGTAATAGTAATAAATTAAGCTTATCATACAAACTAACATAAATTGGATAAGACTTCTGGAATAATAAATATCTTACATAAATCATAGCGTCTTTATGCTGGATACTTATTGGTCCAGCTTACATTATTTTGTGTGTGTGTGATAAGCTTTACTTTTTAAAAGTGATTTTCCAACGTTATAATTACCGTGATAAAAAATCATGCCTCCTGATTGTACAATATCATTAATAACCTTCCTAGACAATTCAATATAACTCTCAATATAACTTTTAATCAAATTGTGCAACATATAGTTAATAAATCGAAGATGAATTCCATCAAACCATATACATAATAAATTAAAAAATTAAATTAATTTCGCTGCATATCCGTATCCATAATTAATAACATATTAAGTGTGTCAACGTGGCGACGGTTAACAATCGAATGTTATATATCTCTTCGATATATATCAATTTCACATAAAAAAATGCCATCCTGTTTAGAAATTTACACATTTTTTTCTTCACTAAATCTTAGCTTGCTTAATGATTAGATGTCGGCTCAATCTCGTCATAAATATTTTTACAAAAGCAATCAATACATGTCACTTATAAGGACAATTAGATAAAATCAAAGTTAAATATTAAGGATTAACATAACAATAATTAACTGAATTATTATACACAATTTAATTATTACATTAAGAGTTATATTGAATTATCTAGAGAGGCAGATTGTGTCAATAATATTGTACAATATAAGTATTTAATAATATTGAGCGTTCTGGCCATTTTATTCGAAAAGTAGCGAATATTGTTTACAAGAGAAATTTTAAATTTACCAGTGTGCGCACTAAACGCGTAATGTATATATGAGAACAAATCTTCGTATTAAATAAATAAGAATCGGAACACTGCGCATAAATACGATCCACACCTTTAAGAAACAATATAAATAGTTTATTTTCGTTTATTTTCGTGGCATTGTTATACCGGAACTAATTTCACGTGACCGTATAATACGTATCAATCTCGTGGTCACTATGCAATCATCATACCAGGAACCAGCGGATCACCGACTAAAATCGTGCGTTCTACGACAGTAGTGAATGACGCGCATCGTGACTATATATATATAAAATTCGGCGCGTGGAATTCTCATTGAATTTTTCGCGGTGATTAACCCCGTAAATTTAGCTCGCTGCGCAAAATAGCTTCGTGTCTCATTTATAGATTTGCTTTGTGCAAGCGCATGCATTTTAATATCATTATTTTACTAGCAACATATAAATATTTATTATAGTAGATTAAAGAAATTTTTTATGTCGTACGTAAATCCAAGGTATTTTATATTGTCAAATATTTTATATTAACAGTATTTTATATTGTAGTTGAAAGAAAGAGATAAATAAATCGCGTAATAAAATTACTGTAACTGTCAAATTTGATATTTATGACAGAATATTTATAGAATTATCTACAACAGAGAATTCGCGCAACGTCGTAATTTTTTAATGCAAAGTCATCAATCTCAGGAAATGACAAACTCGTCTCTTTAAATTGTAAAATATAAATAACAAGTAATAAGAAAGTCCAAATCAACCTGATTATTGCGAATCGTCAATTAATTCAAATCGCTTAATTCTTAGGTAGTCGAAAACCGCGAATACTTTCATAGAGCTGCGCGTGTTCTCCATTCATTCCGGATTGCAGGCGGCTTGTAGAGAAAATCCGCAAGGGAACTTTCGCGGTTCGGTAAACGCTGTCCGATGAGACGCGACATGGTACCTCTGCCTGCTAAGAATAGCCGAAGAAATTTGCGTTGCTCGACGCAGATGCCAAATTCTCCCCTCCTCTAACTATCCCGCCCTCTTGTCTCCTCCATTCCATCATCTACCCTTCTTTCTCTATCCGCACCCGCCCCATCCGTTCTGTTTCTTCTCTTTATCTTTCGCTGCGCGCTCTCCCTTCTATTTATTTTTAGGTGTCTTCTTCTGCACTGTTAAATCTCTTATTCCATTTCCGTTTATTCTGTTTCTTATTTTCTGGTTATTATATCTCTTCTCTCTTCTGCCACCCTTCTATTCCACCCCACCACCCTCTCTCTCTCTCTTTGTTGTTTTCATTTTCTGTCACATGTACGTAGTTACGCACACATATCGTCTTGTTTCGTTGCTCCGCTGGTACAAAGACCGACTGAACGGTCAGTATCGTACCAGTTAGCATTCGTTTTGGACGTGCGATCAAATAAACGGCAGCGACGAACTTGTTCCATAGTGAGACCCTGCAAAGACATATCTCTAGAAGGTGAATCTCCCGATAAACCGAAGAACTAAAGGATTTCGAGAGAGAAAACTAGAAAAAGCGAGAGAAAGAGAGAGGGGACTTTTCCAATTCCTAGAATTCGCGATTTTCTTGTGGAGGATTAAATTCGTACTCTTTGTCATCATTTAAAAGTAAGTAGCCGGGGACCATCGACGTTGACGACGTTTATTCGACTAACAAATAAATTCTAATTCTATATCAGTTATATTTTGAAGGTGCAAATATCAATAGAGAATCAACGTCTTAATAACAAAGTTGTACACTTAGATGTCATTTTACTTTTAAAAACTCTAACATTAGATGCTGTCTCATTATAAGATTTTAATAAAATTAAATCAGAAAGCCATCACACACACGTTATATTACATTATTTTATAATTATGTAGCTCTATTATTAATGAGAGAGAGAGAGAGAGAGAACAGATTAAATTTTTAACTCTTTTCTTCTATCACGATAACACTGTTTAGTTTAATTTAATTTCAATTTTAATACATAACGGAGAAAATTATAAAATCAGAAATGAATAATTATAGAATCATCTAATTATAACGAATGCGAAAAGGAAATTTAATAAAAGATCAAGAGTAGACACGTGTTTGGATAAACGCCTCGTAGGACCGATTTGCACCGCATTGGTCCTGTGACGATTGCATATTTAAAGATTTCCATCGCGCGTGGTTTGAGCTAAATGTGGCGTCTGATTCTGCGTCTTATTTACTTCGTTCACAGATTACCTTCAATGTAGACATACAGCAACAATCGAATAGGCACGATTTGGCACTAAATATACTTTAACATATACAATTTATGTTTTCATCTCTATTTAATACTTCTTGAAAATATAAAACAAACTATTTAAAAATTTTCATTGTTTTTATTATTTTTAGTTATACTTTTTCAGAGGGTGAGAATTACTTTTTCAGAGGTGGTGAAATGAATTTCTAATTAAGAAGGATAAATTGAATTAAATGAGGGAATTAAACTTATTAAAATTTGGAAATAAAATTGCATCTGTTTTTTATTTTTTTCGCTACAAGATTCAAAAGCAGCCCACTTTTAATTGTGAAAACTGTTGTCTATTAAGGATCCAAGATATATTCAATATTTTTTTGCACGTGCTTTTGATTTTTAATTTTTACCGGAAGTCGAACAAACATGTTTACTATTAACTGTTGACATAATCAAAACATTGTGTCAACCGCAAAATGCAATTTTCGAAATTTGTGCCAAACGTGCCACGTTGCCTCCGCAGTTTTACATTGATCAATACATATATATCTCATCGAATCATCTGACAACACGTGTCTTTTGATATATCTACGTCTCGTAAATGTACGAAATTTTACAAAGGAAAAGAAGAA
Source organism: Trachymyrmex cornetzi (assembly GCF_001594075.2). NCBI lineage: Eukaryota > Metazoa > Arthropoda > Insecta > Hymenoptera > Formicidae > Trachymyrmex > Trachymyrmex cornetzi. The sequence continues at coordinate 383,922 of NW_017297680.1, forward strand.
TTTTAATTAATTAGTAAATAATATTTAATTAATAAATCACATTTTAAAATCCCAGTTCATATTTAAAATTGCATTTAAAATCCTAAAATTTTATAATGCATAACAACTAATGAATCTAATACGATACTTGAAATTAAACGATTTTTCAATGAGAATATTGGAATTCTTTAATGAGCGCGCGCGCCGAATTTCCGCATATTGAGAATAATTTGGTTGAAAGAAAATAAACTTGATTACCGTCTCTGTTGCATGCACATTTAGAAATATACGGTTCCCGATTCTAAAAGTAACAAATATAAGTCACGCATACCAGACTATGGATATAAACATACAAAGATCAAGAAACGGAATGGTTGGTACGGTAAATCGTTGAAGAGTAAAACAGAAGTATATCACTTTGCTCTCCCTTTTTCAAGAAGAAACAAGAGAAAGAGTAGGTGCAAATCTTTGTGAGAAGAGAACTTCTCGAGGTTAGAAATAGCTTGAAGTGTTTCCGATATAAAGGAGCGACATGATGCAGAAGACTTGAAGATCTATACGACTTGCCAAGAATGACTGATGCAAACGATTTCTGCGGCACGTTGATTGAGCTCATTTGACAACTTAATGCAATTCGCGGAATTTCAATCTTGTCGTTAAGCAATTAGCGATTTTTACAAGCTCACGGCATATTAAATCTTATTTGTTGATCCGATTTGCTGACTGTTCTTGAAAAAAATTTATGTATTGTAACGGAACGATTAAATAAAATGAAAGAGACATTACCTGAACATATCAATTCGTAGTGATAATAATAAAATAATCATAATAATATTTTATGATTTAATTAATCTTATTATAAGACACAAAATTTCAAAGAACACGTTTGATCTGTTGCACGATTCAATCGAATTATCTGACATTGCGTGTCTTTCAACGTCGTAGATAATACACGTAACATGCACAATTTTATAAAAAAAAAAACATTTTAACTTATAAATAATATTTTGAAAACTAAAAAAATTCCAAGATTTTCGAATAATATCTAATGGTTTCAATATCTAAAATTGGATTCTTTCGCGAGGTATTTCCGTATATCGAAAACAAATCGGTCGGAAGAAGAGAAATTATTTGATTATTATCTTTGCTATTCACAACGTCACAAGTGTACGAAGTTCCTGATTCAAAGAGTAACAAATAAGCCACACAAACCGCAGATAAACATACAGAAGTCAAGAAGGCTCTTAAAATTATTGTGTCTTTATAACAATGAAGTTTATAACAGTGAGAAGCAGAGAAGATATTTAAAAAAACCTACAAATTTACTGCTTTAAGAAATAACATTGACGAAGAAATTTTACATTCTCGTTGTTTAATTTCAGGACCGAGATGGGTATGATAGCGCGCGTGAGGCGTCGCGTCCGTGCGAACTCGCTGACGGTCGACAAGGAGAAAACGGCGCAAAGCGTCTGCCTTCTAAGCGCGGTTCTTCTTCTACCCTATTGCCCACGCGGTCCGCTGCCGCTTCTACCGTCGCCCGCACCGGTCCTATATTCAGCCCTTGTTCTGCCGGTCGTTTTAAGCGCGAATTACAGATATCCGGTCCCGACCCTCAAGACTCTCGCCGAGGCGGCTAAAGGTACAAACGGATACTCTAACACTGACCTCACTACTTTTCCATCCTAGTTTGCCGATCTCATCTCCAGACTGAACCGATTTTTTTACTTTAGATTCTTTTAATCTCATCTTTCTTTTAGAATAATTTTCTGAAAGTCGAAATGAATTTTTATAATAATGAGATCATTGATTCTATGTCGATTATGTACAAGTCTACAATGTCATATAAAATTTTCGATATGTATTTTGAACGCACACATTGACATGTCGAGGCAATCAGACAAGACATAGGGATCTAGGCTCGATAAAATAACTGTTATGATTTGAAATGATTTAAAATAAAAAAATATAAAATGAAGTCTACACACTTATTTAAAATTTAAAAAAATATATAATAGATTACACAAACTTATTTAAAATAATAAATACTAAATAACTATTTTATTTTTTATATATAGAATACATATTTTAAATAAAATTGTTATAAATGTGACAGACTTCTGACTGATACGACTTGTTTAAAATAAAAAATATAAAATCGAGGACACGAAATATGTACGTAAATAATTTTAACGGCACTATTAGCAGTTTATATAATATACGAATTTAATAATTTTATGTAACTAGTCATCGACCTCCCTCGAAAACGAGTAAGATATAGAATTCTTCAGCTCTTAACAGTATTGGCTAAAGTTGAATCTTATATTAAGCTATACTACTACAATTAAATTTTTTTCAAACAATTGGATACAAAATTTCAAATCACAAAGAATTCATAGTTTAATAATTTTATGTAACTAGTCATCGACCTCCCTCGAAAATGAGTAAGATATAGAATTCTTCAGCTCTTAACAGTATTGGCCAAAGATGACTCTTATATTAAGCTATACTATTACAATTAAATTTTTTTCAAACAATTGAATACAAAATTTCAAATCACAAAGAATTCTTATCCTAATTAACACATTTAAATCCATTAGAAGAATTTTTTATTGTTGTTCGTTTAGTTTTGAATTCTACTTTCTTCATTTAACAACATTTAACAACAAATATTACAAACAAATTTTTGGCACCCCCATGGATTCACCTATGTCTCCAATTATTGCTGACATAATTTTGCAGAATTTAGAAGAATTAACAATTGAAAAATTACCTACACAATTACTGTTTTATCTTCGATATGTGGATGATACTATTTTAGCTGCACTAACCGAATATTTGAATGATATATAAAAAAATAAAAACTTTCTTTGCTCTTTAATCTCATTTTATGTACAACGTTACTCTGTCGTCTAATCAACTCCTGATCATAGAAGTGCTTCTTTGTTATTACAACGATAATTTTATTAATCGGACTGTTTTTACATGTATTTTTATTTGATGGTAGCAATACTCCTCTAATTTATTACAATTACAATTTTAGTAATTGAACTATTTTTACCAAGATACACTTTTATTACATTCTATTATTTTACCGTTATCGCCACATTTTATTGTATTTAATAGATATGTACTAACAAATTCATCTATCTACATATCAAGATTAACAATAACTGTAGAACGAGATCAAAAGCTCTACATCAACCTCCACAATTTTCAAAAAATATTGTACTTTCAGAAAAGATTGTAACGGTTTCATTTACATTGTTTTATCAAGAATTACAATTAGAGCGTGGTATGAGGACTCTACATTCAACCTTCATGCAAAGATGTTAATTACAAAAAATATCATACTTTTCATTAAAGTTCCGTTTTTCCTTAAAAGAGATTCATTTATTTCGTTATAAAGTTTTTATGTAAATATCTGCGACTTACATTGAAAATGACCCGATTGGTGTCGAAACGTTTATAAATTTTTTTGTTTATTGTTATTAATTTTTACATTAAAAGATCCAGTTCTCATGCTCGTAGTCCTTCTATTTTATAATTTTATATTTAAATCTTATTAATAAATCAAAAATAGTGCGCCGATTTTAGTCTAATTATAAGACAGTACTGGTTAAAATTGAATTTTACATCAAAACATTAATTATTGCAAAAAATTAAATGTTTTTAAAATAATATCATACTAGGATTTAAAATCATAAATAGTTTTCACTCTCTAATTAACAGCATTTAAATTCTACATTAACGGTTTAGTAATAGCGCCACAGATTTTAGTCTCATATTCAGTTAAAAATGAATGATATATTGAAACGAATTAATTAAAATATTCTACTTATCGTTAGTGCATAATAATATATAGTATTACAGTAATTTTATTAGTGATACAGTTGAAATTGCAAAGATAAGAATAATTCGATTCAAAAACTATAATCAAGTAGTGTAGAAGTAGCGTTGCGCAAACGAGGAATCGCCGTAGGTCACTTCATCCTCTCGCACTCACCTAAACTCTGGAATCCTCTCGCTGTTTGTAAATGTTGAATTCGTCTCCAATCGGCAATGATCCCTATCGTGTTGACGCCAAGTCGTTCAATGCTCGCTCGGAGACGGAGCGCTGTTAGTTTTATAGGTAGCAGAGGCGCTCCTGAACTCCAACCGGGGGATGGGAGATCCTTCGGTTGCCATGTGAAATCCTACGGGTTCCACCGCTATGTCGCCTCCTCAGTATCTGTCCTTGTCTCGTCCTGCTGCCATGTCGTCGGTGACTCGTCCTGACTGACGTCCATTAATATGCAAATCCTCTTCTCGATCGTCGGCTCTCTCTGGGACTCGTTACTAAAAATGAAGTCGATCATTCATCGAAGCCACGTCAATTACGTTATACTCAATTAACGGTGGCCGACGGAGGCGTTCTCTCTTTCTCTCTCCTCTCTCCTCTCTCCCTCTCCCTCTCCCTCTCTTTCTATCTATCTCTATCTCTTTCTCTGCCTCTCTCTCTCTCTTTTTTTTCTTTTTTTCTCTCTTGCACGCGCTCGCGCTCATCAGCTGGCAACAAGTTCACGATTATTAACGTAAAGCACGCCCTGTCATGTTATTCAGCAACTTGTCATCCTCCGATAAAACCCTTAACAGAGGGTGGGTTGCTGCCGTTCGTTGATCAGGTCCACCTCCGGAAAATCACTCACGATGACGCGTTCCTATCTCTCGTTTTTACTCTCTTTCTTCTTCGGGAAGCGAAAGACGATGAGAAAAAGCGAGATAGAAGAGAAGGAGGAGGAGCAGGAGGAGGAGGAAGAGGAATCTATCTCGTGGCGAACGCATATCAATGTTCTTGTGTTTAATAATAACGAGATGTCGCGTGTCTGTGCGTTTCTTTTTTGCTCGCCTCCGCATCCTCGCCAGCGTAAGCTGGCCGTTAAAATAATTTTCTCCGATAATTACGAGGATGGTAGTAATCATAAACGGTTTTTGTCCGACCATTCGAGAGTCGGTCGACGAGGCAGGTTGTAACTTTTGCGAATCGCCTTCATCAGGTGGCCGATTCGTATCCTCAAAATGTGATTATTATCGGTTGAAACGATTCGGACTTCACGCTTGCCTCAATCACCTGTGATTTTTGCTTAGTGCCGAACGTAAATAGCCACGTATAGATGTTTTTGTATAGAGGCGAATAAGGCCAATATGAAAATTGAAGTAATCAATCTGCGATAGTTACTTCATCATGCCGGTGTGATACACGAGATATCGCATTTTGAGCCAACAGTAAAAAATTGCCTTTCGAGAATCCGCGCTTCATAAGTTATAATTTGAAGGTATAAATTAAGAAACTTTCTTCAACGTTATAATCTCAAAGTATAAATTAAAGTTATTAATCGCTCCTTCAAACGCGAATATTCAAAATTCGGCGCTGAACATTTTCGAATTATAAACGCCAATCTCGATATCTCTAAGGCGTAATATGAAAAACTTGGAGTAACCATCGATCTTTTTCGTTGCATCGATATTTTTAAAGGCGTAACAACATTAATGAACGTGGAAAACAAAATTAAAATCCCTTATTGCCAAATAGTAGACTAACATTTGTCATCATTTTGACATCAAAATAACGATAAATCACGTTTGTTTGTTTGCTATTTGGATTTTATATTGAGACAATATTAAACCCTTCGTTTGTATGAAGATAGAAATAAATTCCTCTTATTTTATATTAAGGCAAAATTAAATCCTATAATATATACTATTTTGAAGCAAAATTAAATCCTTCATTTTATCGATTATAACACAATGTTCAAAGGTGGAGCCAAGAGAGCATGGCATCCTCTAAACCGCTTCTTGAGACGGTTATATGCACCGGTGGACCGCGCGGAAAATCTCTTCCTGAAGATGCGCAATCTTTCCGTCATGGCGAACCAGATAGTGTTCCTGATCTTGGCGGATAAGGTGTTGCTGCCGCAGCAGAGACTGACCTGCTTGTATACGCTTATGTTCTACAACGTGATAGCCTACTGTGTGAGCTACATCAAGGAGCTGATACAGAAGGAGGATTGGTCACCGTACGTCACCTTGACTGAGCGATCTAAGATCAAACATCTCGCGATGTCGGCCACCAAGATCGTGCTCGAGTGGACCAAGGCGGTAACATTCGTCGTCACGTTGACCTTCATGCTTCTTGTATTCGGACTGGAGCAAGGCCTCGATCATTACAAGTGAGGAACTTGATTGAAGAGGAACCAATCCTCTTGGTCTATAATATGTATAATAATTAAGAATATCTATTACAATTGTTCCTTTGCTCGTCACACGTACAATTGATCCTTCTTAATCAATGCATTTTTTCATAAGATTCCTACAGAAAATATAAAAGTGAAAACGAAATCACTATAATTCTTAACGAGTAGTAAGTGTCGTTGTCGTTGTATCGTTAATTATTACGCAATTTTTTATCATGTATAAAATCGTAATGATATTACTGTCTTTAAGATTATTAAAAGTTACAAAATAGGAGCTAAAATCTGTGCAAACTTGTTCTTGATGTTGTTCAAAGGGTGAGGATTTGAAACGTTATAACAAAGTCTTAGCACAAAAATATACAAATTTTGCTGTAGGAAAGTAAAAATATGCAAATTTTTATTATTTTAATTCGACTTGTGTACTTATATATTGATTATACTAGTTTACAACAAAAAATTACTTTAGACCGGATTACGTGTCTTGTATAGATTTTTGGATGCTGAAAACAATGCCCCGAGCGAAAAAATTCTAGCACGTCGGATTTCCAAGATAATTGAGATTTAATACTTAAGAAATAGCTTTTTTTGCGATATTTGACATTTTTTAATAAAGAAGGTTATCTTGAAATTTCGATCAGGAGTCATGAATGTATTGTGCATCCCCTATAAAATGAATTTTTTTTTATTTCAATACCTTACTTTTTAGCCATGTTATGAACGATTAAAGATGGGAGCTATTTTGAATATGGTGATTCCGACAGCGTCGGATATGTATGCGAATTAATTTCTTAGGGTCACATTTTGATAACTGTACCTTAATACTTTTATTACACAGAATTATGAGACTAATCCACTGGTGTAATAAAAATAAATCGTTGCTTAAAAAAAAATTAGTAATATGCAACTACATATCTTTCATAAAACAACTCTCTCTCATGCGCATATAAATCGTTGCTCAAAAAAAAATTAGTAATATGCAACTACATATCTTTCATAAAACAACTCTCTCTCATGCGCATATGACGTTGCCGCGGTCCTCATATTCAAAATAGCTCTTATTTTTAATCGTTCATAACACGGCTAAAAAGTAAGGTATTGAAATAACAAAAAAATGCATTTTATAAGGAATGAACAATACATTCATGACTCTTGATCGAAATTTCAAGATAACGTTAACCTTCTTTATTAAAAAATGTCAAATATCGCAAAAAAGGCCATTTTTTAAATATTAAACCTCAATATTATCTTGGAAATTTGACGTGCTAGAATTTTTTCGTTCGCGGCATCGTTTTCAACATTTAAAAATCTATAAAAGACACGTAGTCCGATCCAAAGTAATTGAAAAAAAAATTTTTTTGTAAACTAGTGTTATAGAAAGGTTAACATTCAGTTTATTATTAAGTTTTATTTAACATTTTATATTCTTTATGGATTCACGAGATAGTAATTACTTTATTAACATTCTGTTTTTTAAAAAAATTAACAATTTCGTTTTGTGACAAGTGTAATCCATTCTATTCTATATTTCTTTTCCATCCCTTTAATTTGACATCTTATTAATTTGCAGACCTTCGTTGATCTATACGGTGATTACGTGGACTTATTATTCGGCGACAGAGAAGGTCTTCGTCGAGATGTTTCCAACGATCCTGGGTTTCTTACAGCTAGAAGCGTTGGAGAACATCGAAAATCTGTACGCGCCGGTGATACTTCGCTGCTTTACGATCGCCATGTCGGCGATCTTCAGCATTCTGCTATTGCCATCGGCCTCTTGGAGGTTCCTAATGGTTGCCACGTATTTGAACGTGTACTTGCGATGGAAGGAACTAATGGAGAATTCAGGCGCGGTACTGCAACGAGAACGCGAAGTGTTAAATCGTTACAGGAAGGCGACCCTTGAGGAGATCGAAAGGTTTGATGACGTGTGTGCGGTGTGTCTGTGCGGTATGACGAAGGCCAGGGTGACACCCTGCCATCATCTCTTCCACGCGGACTGCCTGCGACAATGCCTGAAGACCAGCGACAAATGTCCCATGTGCAAGCGCGAGCTCAAGTTCGACTAAATAAACGACATCGGGGAATATATCCTTTTGATTGTCTCCATAAAGATTTACGAGATTCTCAAAACGCGCCGTTGAAGAAGACGAAGAGAAAAGAGATGTATGTAGATGACATTTCGCGTATGAAAGATTTATGGCGTCTTTTATATATTTGGATTTACAACGTCATTGGCGTCGGAAGGATTTACGGCGTTCTTTTCGTTTATAAAAGATTTAAAAAAAAAAGAGCTTTAGAGAAGATCCAAAATAAAATTCTTATATTATTCGAAAAGAATCAACAGAAGGAGAAAGTACTTGCGATACCGTGGAACATCGACAATATTCGCAACGCATGGAATGCATGTTCCTTTAGATATATATTACTGTGATATAGATCAGCAGCAATGTAGCTTATTGTTAGGATTATATCGGAGATATACAATAACTTTACTGTCACGTCGGTCAATTTGTGACCAACACACGTCATTCATAACTTTAATGTAACTGGCGAATGGAAATACGCTTATTTTATATTACTGTCCTGGTAAAAATATTTCTTAGAATTCTTCATATAATTTTTTAGAATTTTTATGTAAATATTAGAATAATTTAAAATTTCTGTATAATTTTTTATATTTTTAGGAAATTTCTTAAATTTTTTTATATACGAATTGGAACATTTTTCAAAAATACTGAGAAAGTCTAAATCTTTTCTAGAATTTTGTCATATATGTGAATTTATTGAAATCTATTTTCTGATGTTTGATCTGAAATACTATATTTGTATCTTGAAATCTATATTATGATAATTGTAGTATTTCTCATTCTGTAATTTCTGGAGTAAACTTATAAAATTTGAAGTTTCAGATATATTATCAGAAATCACCATAAATTTAAAAAAATGTAATAAATTCTTAAAAATATTATGAGATATTATGAGAATTTTTTTCACCAGGGTATCTACTTTTCGTTATATCGTTAATATAATGCCCATCGAGGAAAACTGCGTGAACTGCGTTGTTTATACGTATATTTGTAAAACACTCTTTTCGTTGCGTTTTGCACGAATTGTGTAAAACCTCACTTTACTTTTTATGTATCCTAAACAGCTTGTTACAATCTTAAATATGGAAAATTATTTTGCAACAAATTGTCGAAGAATAAGTAGAATAAATAGAATTTAAAATAGTGCAGTTTTGTACGCTACAATTTGTTTTTTAGAAATTGTAATGAAGTAAGCCTTAAGAGCCGTATGATAATGCAATTAAGAAATCAAATAGTATTAAAAGATTTCTCTGTAGAATAAGTTTTAATTTTCATATTCAAAATAAACTCTAGTCTCTAACAAAACTTCATTTTCTTGGGAGTTATGGCAAATAGAATAAGTTCTTATATTCCATTGAAGCTCTCAATATCTGATGATATACGCTTTTTAAGAATAATTTGTTGCTTACTTAAACAGTAAATTTTCTTCTTGGAAAAAAAAGAAAATATTTTTTTTCTATATATTAAAATATTTATTTGCTTCTATCGCTTCCTATATTCTATTAGATTCATGTAACACTATTAAATGTACGAAACCAGATTTCAAGCTTGAAATACATGTTTTATTTGTATTCTTGATTTTTAATTATATTCTTTGATGTAGAAATCTCCTTTTGCAACATTAAACACTCATTCTTCTCCATCAAATATCCGAGTGGTGTTTGTATATTCTCCATCGGGACTATCGTAATTTTCTATTGGAGGTGTCTTTAATGGTCCTTTTGCTGTATATGGTAAAAGCCCTAAATCCAGCTAAAACATACACAAATGAATGAATTTAAATCATGTAATAGATTCTTATCCAGAATTGCTTACAATTATAGCATAAAAATAATTATGCTCAGTTTAATTTTTTGAGTAAATCAAATAATTAATTACTTGTATTGCTTCTTGATACAAATCTTCTGATTCTGCCCTTAGCTCATCGAGTGCATTTTGCTGTGAATAAAAGACAGAATCTATTGCCTGAATGTTAGCTAAATGCAGTTGAGATTTGTATCTATTCCAATCCTTTTGCAATAAAATTCTAGACTCCATTTCCTCTTCTGATATTGGTGGAAGTTTCCGTAGTCTTTGTCTGAAATCAGTTTCCAGTTAGTAAATCGCAAGCATAAGAACATTATAAGATTAATCATTATACTTGTCCTGCGTATAATTGGTTTGTATAGAAAACTTACTCCCTTTCCTTTATTAATTTTGGTGGCACTTCGCACTCGCTGATTGGTTTTAGTTGCTTAGATAGCTTTTGCAATTTACGAATTTGTTTTTCTAACTTTCTTCGTCTTCTTTCTTCTCTTGCTCTGATAATCTGAGGATCTAGTCTCTTTTTTTTCTTTAACGGTTCTCCTCTATAGAATAAATAAAAGAGGATTAACATGCTTATAATTATGCTATAATGTGTACATCAGATGCTGCAAGAAATTTACAATGGTAACTTACAAAAGTACACTGCTGACTCTAAAGTACAGTGGATCGGTACATATTGAGATGTTTCGTATGCCAGGTATAACGCGCACTGATAATCTGAAAGAAAAACAACAGATCAATTTTTGTGAGTTTTTCTATCGAACTTACAAAAGCATTATTTGTTTTGTCTCTTGGAAGCTGCTCGGGATCGCTCCGAACAAACCCTTGAAATGTAGGATTCACATTACATACGACATTCATCATACAACGTCCGATATTCATCATTACAATCCCAAGCAGCTCCTGAGAGACAAAATGAACACTGCTAAAGATAATGTACAATTTAGTCACATTGACAATGCACAATTCTTATATCAAAACCCAATTAAATTAATACTTAAATAATAATTTATATCAGCGCGCTGAATTTAGATTAATTATTACTTAGAATGTAATTACCGCGATAAAGCAGGCAGCAAATTTAAGACACTCATCCTCTTAGGATAACCTCCTTGCGTATTCACTTCTCTCCCTTTACTTCCATGAAAACATTGCGTATAAATGCGCAATGTCGCAAATCCCGTAGATGGTCCGATGGTCGCAATAAAACAGTAGTACCATAGCAATATTCTCCCTAGTCACTAAAATCCCTGTATGTGTTGTAAAAATAGCTAAATACAATCAGCGCATGATCGCGTAGTCAACACTAAAGTCACTAGATTATCTAGTGACTTTAAAATCGCCCGTACATATAGGCTGCTTTCCATTTGATGACACAAATCGACACAAGTCGACACAAATGTCATTCTATCCTTCTTGATATTCAGAGAGTGACAAAGATAGAACGACACTTGTGTTGATTTGTGTCGACTGTGTCTCCTAAAAGGAAAGC